>NC_135803.1:153736712-154036712 GCF_964213995.1 Mustelus asterias | reverse complement strand
TGATGACTGGAGATTTCTATTCCAATACTACCAGCTTCTCCCACCGTTCAGGTACACAGGAATGGACCATTTAACTACTCCAGTCCACTCTACTGTTCAGTAAGATCATGGTTGTTCAGCAACTGAACTCCATATACCCATCTTTGCCCCACATCCCTCAGCATCTTAGGTTAACAAGAATCTTGTTAGCCTCAGCTTAAAAATTAACGCTCGCGCGATCATTTATTGCTATTTGTGGAAGAGAGTTGCAAACTTCTCCCACGCCTTGGATGGGAATTTCTAGCCAATGTTGCTGGTGGGATTTTTCTGTCCCACTGACAGCGAACCCCTGCTGTGAGTTCCCCAGCGGCGAAGGGTGTTAATAATGGGAAACAACTGCCAGCCAATGACGGGCCACCTCCACCGCTTAAAACATGCCCCGGGAACTGGGGGAGGGGGTGCGGTGTGGGGGATGGGGGTGCCCCTACCCTTGGTGTGTAGAAGTGTTTCCTAATTTCACACCTGAGTGATCTGACTTTAATTTTAGATTAAGTCCCCTAGCCCAAGACACTCCATGCAGCAGAAATAACTTCTCTTCAGTTGCCCTATCTGCTCCTCATAATATCTTGAAAACTTTGATCAGCCCATTTCTTAATCCTCTAAATTCCAAGGAATACAACCCTGGGTTTGCTAATCTTTCCAACAACTCAACTCTTGAAATCAAAGTATCGTTCGCTTCACTGTCTCCACGGGCTAAATGGTTTTTACTGAAGGTATGGTTGTCAGAACGGCTCACTACTCCAGGTGATGTCAAAGCAGGACCTCTTCTCGCCATCCATCTGATAAGACAATGATTTATCTTGCGGTGGTCAGCATGACCTTGTGACTCAGGAGCCTTGTATTTGCTGCAGAGGAAAGTGTTTGGTGGAGAAGCTGCACAATTCACCGGCCCCTATTTCCTCTGGACTCTTTTCTCAGCCAGCTGAGCTTTTCATTTCTGTTCGCCTCTTCCTCACAGTCAGTCTTCGGAGGTCATGGCCAAGAGCAACTGTGTCCCAGTTCTCAGTGTCGACCACTCTCATATCCCAATTAAAGGTATCCTTGTAGCCAAGATTTGGATGTCCAGGAAGTCGCAACGCAGTGGCCAGTTCATTGTACCGAAGGCCTTTGTGTATATGACCGTCATCTATCCGATCGATAACTGTGGCCGAGCCAGCACAGACATCATTAGCTTAGCAGTGGGTATGTGCTGCTGGAATTAGCACCGCCCAGGACCTCTGAGTTGGTGACTTTGTCTTGTAAAGTGATGCTGAGGATACGTCTGAGACAGAGAAGGCGGAAACTGTTCAGCCTTTTCTTATTTGTTGTCCACGTCTCGCCACTGTAGAGCAGTAGGCTGAGAGCGCAAAGTACTTGGTTTGCTATTGCTTTAGTTGCCCGAGTTGCAGATTATTTATAGCAGCATCAGTCTGCCTTAGGGCTCCACTCCAGATCCTTTTGTCAGGGTTTACTCCATAAGACCATAAGACATAGGCAGGGCAGTAGGCCATTCGGCCCACCGAGTCTACTCCGCCGTTCAGTGACATCATGATTGACCTGATACAATAATTCTCAACTCCACTTTCCCGCCTTATCCCCATAACCCTTGATTCCCTTACTGATTAAAAATCTGTCTATCTCAGCCTTGAACATATTTAACGACCCAGCCTCTACAGCTCTCTGCGGTAAAGAATTCCACAGATTCACTCCCCTCTGAGAGAAGAAATTCCTCCTCATCTCTGTCTTAAATGGGTGACCCCTTACTCTGAGATTATGCCCTCTGGTCCTAGACTCTCCCACAAGGGAAACCACCTCTCAGCATCCACCCTGTCAAGCCTCCTGAGAATCTTATACATCTCAATAAGATCGCTTCTCATTCTTCTAAACTCCAATGAGTATAGCCCCAACCTACTCAACCTCTCATAAGAAAATCCCTCCATACCCGGGATCAACCCAGTGAACCTTCACTGGATTCCTTCAATGCCAGTATATCTTTCCTTAGATAAGGGGACCAAAACTGTTCACAGTATTCCAGGTGTGGTCTAACTGGTGCCTTGTATAGTTTTCGCTTTCAATTCTCCCAAAGCAGTGAAGTTATTCACCCATATTTGGGAGTCTGGTTCATGAGTGCCTGGCTCTGTCCCCATGCCAGTTTCTGCACACTGCATGTTTGGGGGACAAACCTCCTCCAGGTTTCTCTGAAGCTTTAGCCTGGGTCTTCGAGGGACCCAGTTTCCATGTGTTGCCATGAGGAGGCAAAGGACCTGCCAATGAAAAAGCTGTGTACTGACAGGGAGTGACTTACACGCTTAGCTTTTTTTTACACATTGCCGCTAGCCAGTTGGACACGCCAGATATTTTTATAATGTGTGTACCTGGGCCCCCATGTCGTTTTGGACTTTGGATTAGGAACGCTGACAGAATTGCCCCTTTGGATGCAGCACAGCACTATCACAGCTACAACCGATCGTACGTCTGATTTACCCAATCTGTTGACATCAATGGAGAGGAAAATCTAGAAGGGTGTGAAAGCAGTGTTACGCCCAGTCCTGTCAGTATCCTGGCAGGGGAAGCATATAAAACTGCCCCTCACCAATCATCTCAACAATTGAATCTGGAAACTTCAAGAGCAGAATGGCAGAGGTGTGAAATTGGAATGGCGGGGCCATTGTTTTTGTTTCAGGTTGAGGCTGGGGGAGAGTACATCTATAAATCAACCCTTTTTAGTACCAAACCTCAGACAGTGGCTCCGCTTGTTGTAAGATTAACTCCCCTCTGTACCAGTGTGGTTTCCTTTGATCACGTTTTTTGTTCTTCTGTATCGGTGATTCTTGAGCTTTCCTGTCTTATTATTTCATTGGGAACTAGTTCTCCGTGAACTTGATCAAAAAGTGACTGACATCCAAAACAAGAAGAGTTCTGTCGGTAGACATTGTTCACTGATTGAACCAATGACCAACCTTTATCTTTACTCTGTCGAATCCACAGCACAGAGACAAGATATTTGCCACAACTGGTTAATGCAGTGGTCAGACTTCACAAGTGCCTCCTCCCACGATAATTACTTCTTCCCATCCTTGTAGAATCTACAGTGCAGAAGGAGGTCATTTGGCCCATCGAGCCTGCATCGACAACAGTCCCACCCAGGTCGTGTTCCATCCCGCAACCCCACATATTTACTCTCCGAATCCCCCTGATATTAAGGGGCAATTTATCATGGCCAGTCAACCTAACCCGCACATATTTGGACTGTGGGACGAAACTGGAGCACCCGGAGGAAACCCACGCAGACACGGGGAGAATGTGCAAACTCCACACAGACAGTGACACGAGGCTGGAATTGAATCCGGGTCCCTGGTGCTGTGAGGCAGCAGTGCTAACCACTGTGCCACCATGCCGACCCTGTCTCTATATCCCTCTCAACGTATTCATCAAGCCATTCCATAATAAATTTTGCTCTTCATTTCAATGGCAATGAGTTCCGCATTCTCACCACTCTGTCAAATTCCTCCTAAATTCTTTATCTGATTTATTGTTACTGCTGAATTTACATTTATACTCTCTTGTTCTGGACTCACCAACAAGTTTGAAAAAGATTTCCCAGAGTCACCTTGCTGTTGCAATATACAGTCAAGTTAGAAAAAGTATTTAAATGAAAGCCTGATGATCTTGAGATTAAGTGAAGACTCGAAGAGCTAGTATCTGCCCGATTTTGATGTCCTGGGGGAGAGTATTTATTTTATGATATTCAGGATGTCTGGAGCACAATAATGTGTAGAATAGAACTTTGAAGGCCCCAGCTAGGAAGGTTCCAGAAGAATAGGACATCGCAGTGTCAACAAAATGGAGGAAAATAAGAAAGATCGACAATGAAAGGAGAGTTTGGAGATGAGTGATGAGAAATCAGATGGCAAGCCTTTAAATGTTTTAGTGTCATAGAGGTTTGCAGCATGGAAACAGGCCCTTTGGCCTAACTTGTCCATGCCACCCAGTTTTTACCACTAAGCTAGTCCCAATTGCCCGCGTTTGGCCCATATCCTAGTCCCAATTGCCCGCGTTTGGCCCATATCCCTCTATACCCATCATACCCATGTGACTGTCTAAATGCTTTTTAAAAGATAAAATTATACCCGCCTCTACTACTACCTCTGGCAGCTCGTTCCAGACACTCACCACCTTCTGTATGAAAAAATTTCCCCTCATGTCCCTTTTGTGTCTCTCCCCTCTCACCTTAAACCTATGCCCTCTAATTTTAGACTCCCCTATCTTTGGGAAAAGATATCGATTATCCAGCTGATCTGTGCCCCTCATTATTTTATAGGCCTCTATTCGATCACCCCTAAGCCTCCTACGCTCCAGGGAAAAAAGTCCCAGTCTATCCAACCTCTCCTTGTAACTTAAACCATTTGAGCAGCTCAATCAAATCTCCTCGCAATCTTCTCTTCTCCAAGGAGAACGTTCCCAGTTTCTGCGCACCATGGGGACATGTGCCTTGATGCAGCGAATGAATTTACAAAGGGAATGAATGCCTCTGCCCACTCCCCCAGGACGGCAGCTCCAGTGCTGCATCATTCCCAAGGGCTCCTCAATCCATCATCCAGTTACACGCTGCCTTCCTCGGACAACCACTGCTGTTAACAGGATTAATCCTCAATGGTCTACGGCAATGAGCTTCCTCGTCAGCAGAGGCAGCAAGAGCTGTGACCTTCTTTGCAAGAAGGCTGTTAAAAACCTTTAAAGATACTTAACCAGTAGGCAAGTAGTGGTTTTTTTTGTAAAGTTAAGAACATATATATGAACGTACGAGTTAGGAGCAGGAGTAGGCCATTCGGCTCTTCAAGTCTGCTCTGCCATTTGATAAAATCATGGCTGATATGATTGAGCCTGATGGGGAAGAACATATTTTGGATTCAAAAATAAGCTGAATTTTTAAAACACATTTTGGCATCTGTGTGGTTAGCGCTGCTGCCTCACAGCTCCAGGGACCCGGGTCCAATTCCGGCCTCGGGTCACTGTCTGTGTGGAGTTTGCACATTCTTCCATGTCTGCGTGGGTTTCCTCCGGGTGCTCCGGTTTCCTCCCACAGTCCAAAGATGTGCAGGTTAGGTGGATTGGCCATGCTAAATTGACCCTTAATGTCAGGGGGATCAGCAGGGTTAATGCGTGGGGTTATGGGGATAGGGCCTGGATGGGATTGTTGTCGGTGCAGAATCGATGGGCTGAATGGCCTCCTTCTGCACTGTAGGGATTTATGATTCTAGGGTGGAGCTGATATTGGAATCAAGCATGTCGATGTTTAGAGAAGGACTATTTGTGTAAACATCAAATGCAAGAGTAGGAATTGTTGTTTGGACATGGGAAATATATGACCAACTTGAGACTCTGAAGCAGTGGAAGAAATGGTATTTTTATTGGCCTGTTAAAGACCAGGAAGGGAGGCCTGTTTCAAAGCTAATAGTTTATAGGGTCATAGAGGTTCACAGCATGGAAACAATCCCTTCGGCCCAACTTGTCCATGCTGCCCCTTTTTTTAAACCTGTAAGGTTAAAGAAATCATAGAAACCCTACAGTACAGAAAGAGGCCATTCGGCCCATCGTGTCTGCACCGATCACAATCCCACCCAGGCCCGACCCCCATATCCTTACATATTTTACCCGCTAATCCCTCTAATCCGCGCATCCCAGGACACGAAGGGGCAATTTTTTAGCATGGCCAATCAACCTAACCCGCACATCTTTGGTCGTCCCAATTGCCCACGTTTGGCCCATATCCCTCTATACCCATCTTATCCATGTAACTGTCTAAACACTTTTTAAAAGACAAAATTGTATCCGCCTCTACTACTACCTCTGACAGCTTGTTCCAGACACTCACCACCCTCTGGGTGAAAAACATTGCCCCTCTGGACCCTTTTGTATCTCTCCCCTCTCACCTTAAACCTATGCCCTCTAGTTTTAGACTCCCCTACCTTTGGGAAAAGATATTGACTATCTAGGTAATCTATGCCCCTCATTATTTTATAGACCTCTATAAGATCAGCCCTCAGCCTCCTACGCTCCAGAGAAAAAATTCCCAGTCTATCCAGCCTCTCCTTATAACTCAAACCATCAAGTCCTGGTAGCATCCTAGTAAATCTTTTCTGCACTACTTCTAGTTTAATAATATCCTTTCTATAATAGGGTGACCAGAACTGTACACAGTATTCCAAGTGTGGCCTTACCAATGTCTTGTATAACTTCAACAAGACGTCCCAACTCCTGTATTCAATGTTCTGACCAATGAAACCAAGCATGCCGAATGCCTTCTTCATCACTCTGTCTACCTGTGACTCCACTTTCAAGCAACTACCTGTACCCCTAGATCTCTTTGTTTTATAACTCTCCCCAACGCCCAGCCATTAACTGAGTAAGTCCTGCAGTGGTTCGATCGACCAAAATGCATCACCTCGCATTTATCTAAATTAAACTCCATCTGCCATTCGTCAGCCCACTGGCCCAATTGATCAAGATCCCGTTGCAATCCTAGATAACCTTCTTCACTGTCCACTATGCCATCAATCTTGGTGTCATCTGCAAACTTACTAACCATGCCTCCTAAATTCTCATGCAAATCATTAATATAAATGACAAACAACAGTGGACCCAGCACCGATCCCTGAGGCACACCGCTGGTCACAGGCCTCCAGTTCATAGATGTGAACCTTGCCCAGACCCTGACAGAGGTTTCAGAGATATCAAAGGCATGATTTGGCAAATTTTCAAAAGTAGAATTTCAGAAGAAGGTTTCATTTTTCTTTTGTTCTTCTGACAAGTTACAGGAGGAATGGCTAATTTTTTTCCCTGTCTGAAATGGCAGTGGAAAACGGATTTAACTTAAAATGGATTTAGTTGTAACTTTCAACAAAGGAATTGGATGCATACCTAATAGGGGAAACTTTTCAGGGCTATGGGTAAAGAGCAAGGCAGTAGGAAAAAAGGGCTGACATAGGCATGATGGGGCGAATAGTGTCCTCCTGTGCCATAAAATCCATAAACATGTTGCTTTGAAACCTCCTCATTCCAAAAATAGATTTTTGTCTGCATAAACAGAATGTGGGCGAATTAACATCCAATCACAATTAATTGGTAACAATGATCCTTTAACATCTAAGTTAACAGTTAATTACATATAAATCTGCCAAAATTAATTAATTTACCAGTGGAGTACGGGATTTTTGCAGTAAATCTCAGTTTACTCTTGAGGCACTTCCTTACCAGATGCACCATCCCTACCCTATGAAATGAGTCAGCAGGCTAGAACTTTTATTTGGTGTTTCCCCAGAGAAGAGCACTAAAATTGATCCTTCTTTTTCTTTAAGAAAGTATTGCACATTGTATTAGATTAAAAAATAAAACTCAGCAATACCGCTGATCTGAAAGTTAAAAAGAACAGTTAGCATCTGAAGACAAGGCAGAGTACTGATTCAAATGTGATCTCATGTGACTGACAGGTGCGGCTCAGTGGTAGCATTCTCTAGCCTCTGAGCCAGTGGGCTGTGGGTTCATGTCTACTCAAGCATTTTGGGCAAATAAGTTTGATTCCCGCCAGCAAGATCGCATTTTCTGATTTTAAGCGAACCTCACTGGTGGAGTGGTGCGGCACATGCCAGGGAAGGGCAGGAACCTAATGTGAATGCATCAGCACATCATTACCAAGCACCTGTGGCAGATATTGAGCCCACACCGAATATTCAGCTGGTGTCAGCGTGACGTCACCTTGGCGCCATTTACAACAGTTCTACATTTTGATTTGATTTGATTTATTATTGTCACATGTATTAACATGCAGTGAAAAGTATTGTTTCTTGCGCGCTATACAGACAAAGTATACCCTTCATAGAGAAGGAAAGGAGAGGGTGCAGAATCTAGTGTTACAGTCATAGCTAGGGTGTAGAGAAAGATCAACTTAATGCAAGGTGAGTCCATTCAAAAGTCTGACAACAGCAGGGAAGAAGCTGTTCTTGAGTCGGTTGGTACATGACCTCAGACTTTTGTATCTTTTTCCTGATGGCAGAAGGTGGAAGAGAGAATGTTCGGGGTGCGTGGGGTCCTTAATTATGCTGGCTGCTTGTCCGAGGCAGCAGGAAGTGTAGACAGAGTCAATGGATGGGAGATTGGTCATGCATAAGCATGAACCTGGCGCCGTCATCTCCGAGGGGGTATATCGGAGGTAAGTGCTCAGGCAGCCATTATTTCTCGGGTAGTCCAACGCACAAGGGACAAGGGGCACCAGGGACGCACACAACTGCAGCTCAGGGCCGGGGCTAAGGGTCGGTGGGGGGGAGGTGTGGGTTGCTCAGAGGTCTTACCTTACCCTCATTTCGGTTGCCCCTTGCTCCAAAGGGATGTGCTGGCCCCATGACTAACCCCCAGCCTGGAGGATCAGGTGCTGTGCTAGTCTGGCCCCTCACCTGAAACCAGCATAGTTAAACCTGCCAGGGACCCAAACCCCACTGGTATAAATCCCGGAATCTCTGGGACTCGTAATCCTCACTACCACAGCAAGATCACAGCATGGTGTGAAGTTCCAGTACAACTACACCACTGTTACCTGGCCAAAATGGAATATTGCCCAGGCAATCCTGCGCACAAAAAGGCAAGATAAATTCAGTCTAGTCATTTGCCACCCCTTCTTCTCTCAACCATGAACAAAGTGATTGATTGTGTCATTGACACGACTATCAAACTGCACTTAACCCACCAATTTCCTGGTGCTCAGTTTGGGATCTGCTAGGACTATTTGAATCCAACAATTATAGCCTTAGTCCAACCATGAACAAAAGAGCTAAATTACAAAGGTGAGGCAAGAGTGACTGCCATTGTGATCAAAATGCCATTTGGCCAAGTCTGGCATCAAGGAACCCAGGCAAAAGTGAAATCAGTGGGAATTGGTGGAAAACTATCTGCTGACTGGAATCTGCTGACAAAGGAAGACATTGTGGTTATTGGAAGACAATCCTCTTAGCCTAGGCCAATGCTGCAGGAGTTCCTCAAGGTGGTGTTCTAGACCCAACCATCAGCTGCAACCATCCCTTTGACATTCAATGACATCACCATTGCTGAATCCTCCAGCATCAGCATTCTGGTTACCATCGACCAGGAACCTGCCTGATGGGACACATAAATACTGTGGCTAAAGAGCAGGTCAGAGGTTGAGTATTTTGTGCCAAGAACCGGTCTGCTGACTCCCCAAAAGCTTCCCACCATTCGCAATATACAAGTCAGGAATATGATGGAACACTAAAGCAAAATCCTACAGAAGCTGGAGATCTGAAATAAAAATAGAAAATTCTGGAAATATTCAGCAAGTCAGGCAACATCTGCGGAGAGAAATAATGTTAAGATTTCTTGTTGTGGTGGACCTTCATTGGTCCCATTTGTTATAACGCGTGCAGCTGTAACACCATTGTGGACAAAGAAACCTGCTTGACTGGCACCCAATCTGCCAACTTAAACATTCACTCCCTGCACCTCTGGTGCACAGTGGCATTAATGTAGACCATCAACAAGATGCACAGCACCAACAAAAGTGTTTCTACAAACTCTGTGATTTGTAGGCCGGAATTTTACCGCCTCAACTACCACGGGAATTGTAGCGGGCAAGGGGTGGACACTGGGTAGGTCTGTTGACACCGTAAGAAGTCTCACAACACCAGGTTAAAGTCCAACAGGTTTATTTGGTAGCAAAAGCCACAAGTTTTCGGAGCGCTTGCTGCCCCTTCGTCAGGTGAGTGGGAGTTCTGTTCACAAACAGGGCATATAAAGACACAGACTCAATTTACAAAATAATGGTTGGAATGCGAGTCTTTATAGGTAATCAAGTCTAATCAAGACTTGATTACCTGTCTGTGCCTATATACCTATATGCCCTGTTTGTGAACAGAATTCCCACTCACCTGACGAAGGAGCAGCGCTCCGAAAGCTCGTGGCTTTTGCTACCAAATAAACCTGGATGAGGAAGTGGAGGGATGGGTTGGTAAGTTTGCTGACGACACCAAGGTAGGTGGTGTTGTGGATAGTTTGGAGGGATGTCAGAAGTTGCAGCGAGACATAGATAGAATGCAAGACTGGGCGGAGAAGTGGCAGATGGACTTCAACCCGGATAAGTGTGTGGTGATCCATTTTGGCAGATCCAATGGGATGAAGCAGCAATATAATATGAAGGGTACCATTCTTAGCAGTGTAGAGGATCAGAAGGACCTTGGGGTCCGGGTCCATAGGACTCTTAAATCGGCCTCGCAGGTGGAGGATGCGGTCAAGAAGGCGCACGGCGTACTGGCCTTCATTAATCGAGGGATTGAGTTTAGGAGTCGGGAGATAATGCTGCAGCTTTATAGGACCCTGGTTAGACCCCACTTGGAGTACTGCGCGCAGTTCTGGTCACCTCATTACAGGAAAGATGTTGAAGCCATTGAAAGGGTGCAGAGGAGATTTACAAGGATGTTGCCTGGATTGGGGGGCATGCCTTATGAGGATAGGTTGAGGGAGCTTGGTCTCTTCTCCCTGGAGAGACGAAGGATGAGAGGTGACCTGATAGAGGTTTACAAGATGTTGAGAGGTCTGGATAGGGTAGACTCTCAGAGGCTATTTCCAAGGGCTGAAATGGTTGCTACAAGAGGACACAGGTTTAAGGTGCTGGGGGGGTAGGTACAGAGGAGATGTCAGGGGTAAGTTTTTCACTCAGAGGGTGGTGGGTGAGTGGAATCGGCTGACGTCGGTGGTGGTGGAGGCAAACTCGTTGGGGTCTTTTAAGAGACTTCTGGATGAGTACATGGGATTTAATGGGATTGAGGGCTATAGATAGGCCTAGAGGTGGGGATGTGATCGGCGCAACCTGTGGGCCGAAGGGCCTGTTTGTGCTGTGGCTTTCTATGTTCTATGTTCTATGTTCTATGTTCTATGTTAACCTGTTGGACTTTAACCTGGTGTTGTGAGACTTCTTACTGTGTTTACCCCAGTCCAACACCAGCATCTCCACATCAAGGTCTGTTGACCTCAGGCGGGATTTTACGGTTTTGGGATGAGCGCGGCTGTAAAATCCCACCTGGTCCACTCTTTTCCTTCTCTATGAACGGTATGATTTGTCTGTATAGCGCGCAAGAAACAATTCTTTTCACTGTGTACTAATACATGTGACAATAATAAATCAAATCAAATCAAAAGGAAGTCAGGGGCAGCAGTTGCATGGGAACACCACCACCTCCAAGTTCCCCTCACAAATCGCACACCATCCTGACTTGGAACTACATTGCCATTCCTCCGTCGTTGCTGGGTCAAAATCCTGGAATGTCCTACCCAACAAAACCATTCATCACACGGACTGCAGAGATTCAAGAAAGTGGTCCCCCTGAGGGAAATTTGGGAATGGTCTTGCTGTTTGCTCCTGTGAACAAGTGGAAAGAAAAAGGAAAGAAAAGGCAATGCCTTTCTGCCGATCCACGACTCTAGAACACAATTTAAAGAAAAGCAAGGAATGTCCCTTGCCCCTACACTCCCTCACTGCCCCCTTCCCCGCCCCAGGAATCCTCCCAAACTCCATGGCTGATGTTGTTTGCTAACAATGCAGAGTATCCACTACAATCCACTCAAATAATTCACTGACTGAAGCATTTTTTTTTCAGATGTTTCGATGCTAAATGCGAGCATTTTTTTGAGACATCTTTTTGAAGTTTGCACTCCATATGCTAATTCACTCTGCAGCATGAATTTTAATTGCTGTAAGAAAGGATTGTGCCCAGGTGCAACTTGGATGGCTCTCCAAGCACAAATATCATCAATTCCAGCAAAGGAGAAAATCTGGTTCTTACAGTCAGATCCACGCAAGCCTGACAATTGAATCCTGATTAACTGATAACTAGTTTGCCCAGAAATTTTATGCTTGGGTCAGGATTTATGTTATACTGCAGCCAGAAATAGCCTGTTTGCAAATCCTCGTGGCACAGTCTATTTAATCATTCGTCCCAGCAAGTGAAGGTAACTGAAAATATCCTAAAAAGACATATCTCTTCAGCTGCTTATTGCTGTGTGTGGAGTTTCAACGTTAGAAGCTGTGAGCAACCTAGTTATTACCAGTGCTTCTTCAGAGTAGCTGCAATGTCTGCAAAAAAAGACCAGAGGTATAAAAAGATCACTCTGAAATATATATGTATTAGCAGATTTCTCGCGGTGTTGCTGCCGGCTGAAGCAAGGTTGACGGAATCGCTGGTGATGCCGGTGTGGGATCCGAGTGGAAATGGGAAGCAGGTTTGGGTCAAGGTAGAAACAGGAGGCAGGTCTGGATGAAGGTGGGAAGTGGGTCTCGGTCGAGGTGGAGATGGGAGGCTGGTCTGGATGATGCATTAAGGATAGTGCTGAGCCTTCGGGTGAGATTGAGTTCTATATTCAGGCATCTGAACGTTGTAGAAAAAAAAAAGGCTACGCCCAAGATTGAAATGTAGGTGGAAAGGGGTTTTGGGTGAGGGCTTCTCAAATGGAGTGTGAGATTTATGGGGGCCCAGATATTTTGCATAGTGTAAGTAAGTAGCATGGTTTTTGAAGAGTAAGATCATGTCCAACATAAACAACTTCCATACAATCTGTGAAAAGTATTCGGATGAGCACTTGAAATAACATAACATTCGAGGATATGGGGTGGGGTTACGGGCATAGAGCAAGGGGTAAGATGCTCTGTTGGAGAGTTGGTGCAGCCTCAATGGGCCAAATGGCTTCCTCTACACTGCAGGGATTCTATGATTCTATGGAATTAGCGTGACTTTAGTGGTGGTTATTGTTGGTGCAGACCCAATGGGCTGAAGGGCCTTTTCTGCACTGTACGACTCTATGATTGACATGCTTGATTATCCTGAGGACATTGGATGTCGGAATTCCAAGTGAGATTATTTATTTTACATTTAAATCAAGTTATTGACAAGGTTGTTGAGGAAAAACATCTCATGGGGGAAGATCGTGACATTTGGGAATGTCGATGGACAAGTAATCCAGATGTCCAGGCTAATGGTCTGAGGGTTCATATCACGATGTGGAGATGCCGGCATTGGACTGGGGTAAACACAGTAAGAGGTCTCACAACACCAGTTGAAAGTCCAACAGGTTTATTTGGTAGCAAAAGCCACAAGCTTTCGGAGCGCTGCTCCTTCGTCAGGTAAGTGGGAGTTCCGTTCACAAACATAAGAACATAAGAAATAGGAGCAGGAGTAGGCCATCTAGCCCCTCGAGCCTGCCCCGCCATTCAATAAGATCATGGCTGATCTGAAGTGGATCAGTTCCACCTACCCGTCTGATCCCTATAACCCCTAATTCCCTTACCGATCAGGAATCCATCTATCCGTGATTTAAACATATTCAACGAGGTAGCCTCCACCACTTCAGTGGGCAGAGAATTCCAGAGATTCACCACCCTCTGAGACAAACAGGGCATATAAAGACACAAACTCAATTTACAAAATAATGGTTGGAATGCGAGTCTTTACAGGTAATCAAGTCTTAAAGGTACAGGCAATGTGAGTGGAGAGAGGGGTAAGCACAGGTTAAAGAGATGTGTATTGTCTCCAGACAGGACAGTTAGTGAGATTTTGCAAGCCCAGGCAAGTCGTTGGGGTTACAGATAGTGTGACGTGAACCCAAGATCCTGGTTGAGGCCGTCCTCATGTGCGCAGAACTTGGCTATCAGTTGCAGAGACTGAAGAGTCTTGCCTGGGCTTGCAAAATCTCACTAACTGTCCTGGCTGGAGACAATACACATCTCTTTAACCTGTGCTTAACCCTCTCTCCACTCACATTGTCTGTACCTTTAAGACTTGATTATCTGTAAAGACTCGCATTCCAACCATTATTTTGTAAATTGAATTTGTGTCTTTATATGCCCTGTTTGTGAACAGAACTCCCACTTACCTGACGAAGGAGCAGTGCTCTGAAAGCTAGTGGCTTTTGCTACCAAATAAACCTGTCGGACTTTAACCTGGTGTTGTGAGACTTCTTACTGGGTTCATATCACACCATGGTAACTGTTGGAATTTAAATTCAATTAATAAATCTGGAATTGAAAGCTGGTTTCAGTAATAGTGACCATTAAACAATCATAGATTGTTGTAAAAACCCATCTTGTTCACTAATGTCCTTTAGGGTGGGAAATCTGCCATCCTTACCCAGTCTGGCCCGCATATGACGCCACCACAACAAAGTGGTTGGCTTTTAACTGCCCTCTGCGATGGCCTAGCAACTCAATCAGTTCAAGGGCAATAAGGGATGTTCAACAAATGCCGGCCTTGCCTGTGACACCCACATCCCATTAAAGAATGCATTTAAAAACCATGGCGGAATCTTACCAAAAACGAGAGTGTTGTTTCCAGCCAACTTTCTCTCCGAGTCTTATGACACTTTGCCTAATGAAATCAAGGGGGCGTGTCTCACGTGGTCATGCACAGAGCCGAGGCCTCAACACACCAGCATAACTCGGCTACACTGAGATCGGAGCACCATTTTTAAAGGGTGGCCTGTTCGTAACAGGAATAAATCACAACCAACCCCCCCAGCCCACCACAAAGGTCTCAGGGGCTCCCCGACCCACCTCTGATTGGAGTCAGCACTCTCTACCCCCGCTTTCTCCTGATCATCTGCCCCTTCCCCCCTCGATCATCGGCTCCTTCCCCACCTTTTGCACCCCTGCCCCCACCGACCATCGGCCCCTTCCCCCAATCATCAGCCCTTTTCCCCTGCCACCCCCCACAGCTGGAGCCGGCATCCCCTGCTCCTGTGTCTGCTCCCAGCCCACAAACAAATCTGAATGAATTCCCCCCCCCCCCTTCGCCATGAGGCTTCCACTGGGGCCTGCCCCTTGGCACAGGTTGGCATGGTGCTAATCTGGCACTGCCAGTCTGTGCCAGGGGGCAGTGCCGGGGGCACTGCCTGGCCATGTCACTCTCCCCTGGGGGCTATACTCACCTTTTTGCCCCCGTGGAGACCCCCACGACAGGTTCCCGTCCAGGTGAACCTGTTGTAAATGGCGTGACGTCACTCCGGCACCTGCTGAATATTCACTCAGGGCAGAAGAGTGCTCACTACTGACATGCTAATGTATTAAAGTGAGCTTCCCGGGGCCCCACAGTGTGTTTCATGCCCCTCCACCGGTGAGGGGCCTGCAAGATTGCAACTCGGAAATTCACCGGCGCGAATCGCACTTTCCGGATTTTGACCGTGCACTGCCATTCCCGCAGTCTGAGAGTGTGGGCTCAAAGTCACCCCAATATGTTGACAACCACAAGATTCCAGAGAGTGGAATGTGGGACTGTTAAATTTAGCTCAACCAAGTGCAAGTGAGAGGTGTACTAGGTGAAGTCCTTACTTGGCCTTTTAAATTTTGCCAAGGCATTCATTTGGACAGGTGGTCTTGATGCCTCATCTACAAAGTGTATCTCATATGTGGCACCTCCTCAATACTGAACAGTTCCAGCCAAAGTTATATGGTAAAGTCCTGGAACTGGGCTTGCGCCCACATTGTTCTGATTCAGGTGAGAGTGCCACCAAAGGGTCTTGCAGTTTAGATAATTGTTGTAGATGCAGACAGATGGTACATGAAGGATAAAACAGACTGGATGAAACAATGTGCAACGTAAGTCTAAAATAAAATTAGCACAGATTGAGAAAGGGTCCTTTAAATAATAGTGGACTCATCACATTCAACTTGTTATTCTCAAGATGTTGCTGGCAAGTGAAATTGCAAACAAACCATTGGCATCTTGGTAAAATTAAAACAATGGAGTAAAGGTTCCCAGAGATACAATGTACTGGTGGGACTGCGCTGGAGTCCTGTGTACCGTTCTAGTCATTGTTCCTGTGCGTAATTCCACACCCTCGCTTTTTGTCTGTAGCCCTATAAGTTCCTCATCCTTAGTCTCCGTCCAGTTCCCTTTCAAAATTATTTATGGAATCAGCTTCCACCACCTTTTCAGGCCGAGGGTTGCAGGTCCCACAGCTGCCTGAGTGAAAAACATTCTTCTCCTCTCCCCCGAGATCTTTAGCCAGTGATTTTAAGTCTCCGACTTCTGGATAGTGATTCACAATAGTTGGTTAATCGTTGAAAAAGTAGAAAAATAGCAAATTGCCGGTTAGTAAAGAATAAAAACTGAACCAATGAGCAAGATGGGTGAGATGGGAATGTGGAATTTGAAACACAAACAGATCAGTCATGATCTTAGTAAATGGCAGAGCAAGGACAAAGGGCTGAATGGCCTACTCCTGCTCCTATTTTCTACTTTTCTATGATTGACAGAGCAGGCTCAAGGGGCTGAATGGCCTACTTTTGTTTCTATTTCATATGATTGTATGCCAAACAACTGTTTACATACTCCTTTGTTAGAAACATTCTCCTCTAAATTCATACACATTTCCTTTGGTTGCAGCATGTTTTTTGCAGAGCGAATTATCTGCTTGTTAGGATGGAGCATTGCCAGCACACTAGTCAGAACGGTGAGGGTTGGTACGATGACAATGTAGATACAAAGGGCTGGATTTTGTTGGGTGTCGCGGACCCTGTTCCTCCAGCTAAAATGCTGGTATTGGAACCATCCCTCGATCCTGAGGGAAACAGCCCACAGCAATTTACAGTGAGGAGCAACATTAGTTACTTTAATTCAAGAATTAAAGAATTTGACATCAATGAAGGAGGCTTTTCTACCAATTTTCCTGCCCCGACTCTTTGAAAGAGCTATTTACCTTGATCCATTTTCCTACAAAGATATAAACATAGAAAATAGGAGCAGGAGGAGGCCCCTTTGAACCTGCCCCACAAATCAACATGATCATGGCTGATCCTCTATCTCCACACCATGCCCCCACCCTATCCTCACACCATTGACACTTAGTCTAGAAATCCATTTCCCTCTTAAATATGTTCAGTGACTTGATCTCCACAGCCTTCTGTGGTAGAGGATTCCACAGTTCATCACTCTGAGTAAAGAGGTTTTCCCTAATCTCAGTCCTCAGTGGCCTCCCCTGTAACCTGAGACTGTGACCCTTGTTCTCGACACCCCCAGCCAAGGGAAACTTCATCCCTATATCCACTCTGAATTTTATACATTTCAGTGAGATTCCTCCCCTCCTCCCCTCATTCTTCTAAACTCCAGTGAATACAGGGCTCAATCGACCCAATTTCTCCTCATATGACAATCCTGCCATCCCAGGAATTAGTTTGTTGAACCTTCACTGCACGCCCTCTGTGGCAAGTGTATCCTTTCTTCGATAAGGAGACCAGAACTGCACACTACTCTGGGTGTGGTCTCACCAAGGCCCTGTACAGCTGCAATAAGATATTCTTGCTCCTGTACTCAAGCTCTCTTGCAATGAAGGCCATCAAAACACTTGCTTTCTTAATTGCTTGCTGTACCTTCATGCTTGTTGTCAGTAGTGACTGGTGTATTAGGACACTTAGGCCCCTTTGTACATCAACATTTCCCAATCTATTACCATTTAAATAATACTCTGTCATTCTTATCCATTTCACGTTTCAAAGCTCTTACATATTCTGCTTTCAGTATTGTTTCTAGTCTCCTACCACTTCATCAAATAAATCCTACCAGTCTCTCATTTTCTGCTTTTGGCACTTATCTTAAATTTATACCCTCCAGTTATGAACTCACTCCAGGGAAATTGTGTTTTCTTAACCGATTTGTCTTACCAGAAACTTTTGTGATTTAGACTTTTTTTTTCTTCAAATACATCAAAAGCCGAACCACCTGAGGTCAGGTCAGAAGGCATCCAGACTCCAACATAAAGCTAAAACCTTTCTGAGCTGGCCGTGTGTCAGCTGTGGCTCAGTGGGTGGCACTCTAGCCTCTCAGGCAGGAGGCTGTGGGTTCAGTCTGCACCCCAGAGAAGCACATAATCTAAACTGACACTTCAACGCTGTACTGAAGGAACGTTCTGTCTTTCGACTGAATTGTTTAGCTGAGGCCCCATCGCCCTCTCGGGAGTTATTTAAGAGATCCCAGGGCAATATTTTCAGTGGACAGTGGAGGCCAGTGACCTGGGCAATGTTTATCCCTCAATTGACAGCTGGAAGAAGACAATCTGGTCATTTATTTAATTGCTGCTTGTGGGATCTTGCTATGCACATTTGCCTGTTGCACTCTAATAGTATTTCACTGGTTGCAAAGGAGGTTGAGATGTCCTGGGCTTGTGAAAGGAGCTGTATAAATTAAAGTTTTTTTCTTTGAACGGATCAATCAAATGTTGACTTGACCAACTGGACCATGACGGGAGCTGTTTTTGTTCTAAGCATACTTTAGATTTTCCCCCTTTGCGCTATTCAAAAGTGTCTTGTGTCACTCTCCATTCACCTGGAGGAAGTCCAGTGGGCAACAGCTGCCGAGCCTCTGTCAATGGTATTCCGTAACAGGCTGCCAGGAGCTGGCACAAGGTGACTTGATTCCTTTCCTCTGTTCTGTGGGAGGAATGCATAATCCTAATGGACTGAGAGCTTGTTTGCCTAGTGAATCAGGAATGCAAGCCCACATCTTACTGCTTCATGGCACAGCAGGTTAGAGCCCAGCACAGGCTGTGGATTTTAAAATCCCCCCTTACTGGAACAAATCTCTTTAAAGCATTTTCTAATATGCATTGAAAATATGTTCATTTTTAAAATGTGCAGAGACTTTAACATTTTTCTTATATCCTTGGTTGGCAGGATGAGAAACTATGAGCCTCTCTGTATAAATCTGCAGTCCCAGATCCTTAATTGTTACCAAGAAAATCCGCAGCTGACTTTGAAGTGCTCTACCTTTGCCAAGGAATACCGTCACTGCATCAGGGAGGCACAGAAGGTATGGTTTGAAGGTTACCCCTATTGACATTTATGGCCACTTTTACAGCAGCAGAATTCAACTGCATGGTTCATATATTCTGCTAAGTATGAATCCTAGAATCCGAGATTGGTTGCAGCATGAAAGTAGGCCATATGGGCTGGCTCTCTGCAGAGCAATTTAGCTAAATGGTCAAATCTTCAGTTATTCAATGAATTGCAGACCCCTGATAATGTCGGTCAGTCAGTCTGTGGTCAGATTAGACTCTTACTGCCACAAGGTAAATAGCTGGTGGTGTCGGAAGAGGTAAGAGGTCAGAAGATGTTTACATTATTTAGGTTCTGCTACACCATTGTACCAAATCTAAAAAGGGGAAGTGCCCTGCATTGACGTTACTCTCCTGAGATGCGTGCAGTTTTGTTCAAGTTAATTTTTTCCAACCCCGCCTTGGTGCGCATTTGCGTCAAGAATGCTCGGCGCATCATTGTAAACACACTGACTTGTCAGGTGGCGCTCATCCATTTTACCATGATGCGACTTGTTTTGATTTGATTTATTATTGTCACAGGTATTAGTATAAAGTGAAAAGTATTGTTTCTTTCATGCTATACAGACAAACATACCGTTCATAGAGAAGGCAAGGAGAGGGTGCAGAATGTAGTGTTACAGTCATAGCTAGGGTGTGGTGAAAGATTAATCTAGTGCGAGGTAGGTCCATTCAAAAGTCTGACAGTAGCAGGGAAGAAGCTGTTCTTGAGTCGGTTGGTACGTGACCTCAGACTTTAGTATCTTTTTCGTGACGGAAGAAGGTGGAAGAGAGAATGTCCGGAGTGCGTGGGGTCCTTAATTATGCTGGCTGTTTTGCCGAGGCAGAGGGAAGTGTAGACAGAGTCAATGGATGGGAGGCTGGTTTGAGTGATGGACGAGGTAGTTCCTTGTGGTCTTGGGCAGAGCACAAGCCATACCAAGCTGTGATACAAGCAGAGAATGCTTTCTATGGTGCATCTTAAAAAGTTGGTGAGAGTCATAGCTGACATGCTAAATTTCCTTAGTCTTTTCAGAAAGAAGACTTTGGTGGGCTTTTTTAATTATAGTGTCAAAAACTTGAACTGAAAATCCTGAGTTTCGCAAGTCATTAAAGTCACGAAAGGAAGAACTTACATTCATATAGCACCTTTCATAGCCTCAAAATGCCCCAAAACATTTTGCAGGCAATGAAAGAGTGGCTAATGCTGTAATATAGGAAAAGTGGCAACTATTTTCCACACAGCAACCTCCCACAAGCAGCAAAGAAAGAACAAAGAAAATTACAGCACAGGAACAGGCCCTTCGGCCCTCCAAGCCTGCACCGACCATGCTGCCCGACTGAACTAAAACCCCCTACCCTTCCGGGGACCGTATCCCTCTATTCCCATCCTATTCATGTACTTGAAAGAGTGAGATAATAATAAGCAATGAGATAAATGACCAGGTAACTGTTTCACAGTGTGGGTTGTGGGAACTAATGTGTCAACCGAGACTAAGTGTTAAATTTTAGGATTACAGAATCACAGAATTGTTACAGTGCAGGCAATTCAGACCATTGTGTCTGCAACAACTCTCCAAATGAGTATTAGGACCTGGTGCCAATCCCCTGCCTTTTCCCCGTACCCCTACCCATTGTTTATATTCAAGTGATCATCTAGTGCCCTCTCGAAGGCCTCGATCGAACCTGCATCCACTACACTTCCAGGCAGTGCATTCCAGATCTGAAGCTCTCGCTGTATGAAAACAATTTTTCTTACATTGTATTTGCTTCTTTTGCAAATCACTTTCAGTCTGAGCCTTCTTGTTCTTATTTCTCCCCATCTACTCTGTCCAGCCCCCCTCGTGGTTTTGAACACCTCTATCAAATCTCCTCTTTGTCTTCTTCTCTCGAAGAAGAACAGACCCAACCTCTCCAATCTATCTTCATAACTGCAGTTTCTTATCCCTGGAACCATTCTTGTAAACCTTTTCTGCATTCTCTTCAATACATTTGCATCCTCTTATAGTGTGTGTCGAGAACTGTACACAGTGCTCTAGCTGAGGTCTAACTAGTGTCATGTATCAGTGCCTTTGCAATTGTACACTATGCCCTATTAATAAAGCCAAGGATACTGTACGCATCACCAACTGCTCTCTGCACCTGCCTTGCTTCCTTCAATGATCTATCCACATACACCCAGGACCCTCTCCTCCTGCACCCATTTAAGAATTGTACCCTTTATTTTATATTGACTGTCCATTAGATTCCAACCAAATGCATCATCTCATACTTCCCTGCATTGAACTTCATCTGTCCACTCTACCAACTTGCCCATGTTCTTTTGAAGTTGTACACTGTCGTCCTCACAGTTTTCAATGCTTCTAAATTTTGTGTCAGTCGCAAACTTAAAAATTGTCCCCTGAACACCAAGATCTAGCTCATTAATATATATCAGGAAAAGCAAGGGCCCCATTACCGACCACTGGGGAACTCCACTACAAACATTCCTCCAGCCCAAAAGCATAATTAAGGACCCCACGCACCCCAGACATTCTCTCTTCCACCTTCTTCCTTCGGGAAAAAGATACAAAAGTCTGAGGTCACGGACCAACCGACTCAAGAACAGCTTCTTCCCTGCTGCTGTCAGACTTTTGAATGGACCTACCTCGCATTAAGTTGATCTTTCTCTACACCCTAGCTATGACTGTAACACTACATTCTGCACTCTCTCATTTCCTTCTCTATGAATGGTATGCTTTGTCTGTATAGCACGCAAGAAACAATACTTTCACTGTATACTAATACCTGTGATAATAATAAATCAAATCAAATCAAAAAGATATCCATTGATCATTATTCTCTTTTTTCTATTAGCCAATTTTGTATCCACATTGCTACTATCTCTTTTATTCCATAAGTAATAACTTTTCTCATAGGTCTGTTGTGTGGCACGTATCGAATGCCTTTTGAAAATCCATGTACACCACATCAACAGCATTACCCTCATCGACCCTCTCTGTTACCTTTTCAAAAAACTCCTGAAAGTTAGTTAAACATGATTTCCCCTTTAGAAATCCATGCTCAATCTTCCGAATCAACCCATAGTCTTCCATGTGACTACTAATTCTATCCTGTTTCTGGAGGCTTCCCCACGACTGAAGTTAAACTGACTGGTCTGTAATTGCTGGGCTCATCCTTACAACCTTTTTGGAACAAGTCTGCAACATTCGCAATTCTCCAATCCTCCCCTGAGTCCAGAGAAGACTGGACGATTACGGCCAGCGTCCCTGAAATTTCCACCCTCACTTCCTTCAAATATCCTGGGATGCATCTCATCCGGTCCTGGTGCCTTGTCAACTTCAAGTATCGACAGTGAATCTAACATCTCCTCCTTATCAATTTTGAACCCTTCTGGTGACAGAGGTTCCTCATCTGTCACCATAGCCTGGGTAACATCTACCTCCTTGCTAAAGATAGATGCAAAGTATTAATTTGCTCAGCCATGCTCACTGAGTCCATGTGTAAGTTCCCTTTTAGGTGCCTAATCAACCCTCCTCCTCCTTATGGGCAGCACGGTGCCACAGTGGTCAGCTCTGCTGCCTCACAGTGCCAGGGACCCGGATTCGATTCCCGGCTTGCATCACTGTCTGTATGGCGTTTGCATGTTCTCCCAGTGTCTGTATGGGTTTCCTCCAGTGTTCTGGTTTCCTCCCACAGTCCGAAAGACGTGCTGGTTAGGGTGCTTTGGCCATACTAAATTCTCCCTCAGTGTACCCAAACAGGCACCGACCGGAGTGTGGCGGCTAGGGGATTTTCACACTAACTTCATTGCAGTGTTAATATAAGCCTACTTGTGACACTAATAAATTAACTTTTAATATTTATATGCCTGTAGAAGACTTTAGGATTCCCCTTTACGTTGGCTGCCAGCCTTTTCTCATAATGACTCTTCACTTCTCTAATTCTTTTGAGGGAATACACCTTGACTGTGCCTGGACCATTTCTTTTTTTAGGGTTGCCCATTGTTTGGCTATAGTTTTTCCTGCCTACCATTTATTCCAGTCTATCCAGCCCAGCTTCATTCTTGCACCATTGAAATCGGCTCTTCCCCAATGAATTATTTTTACTCTGGCTTGCTTATTATTATTTTCTACCATCATCCGAAACCTTACGATACAATGATCACTGACTCCTAAATGTTCCCCCACTGACACTTGCACTGCTTGGCCCACCTCATTTCCAAGAACCAGGCCCAAAACTGCATCATTTCTTGTGGGCCTGGTCAAGGTGTATTCCCTCAAAGACAAAAGTAGGGCAACAAATCCAGGGCTACCTGGATGAAAAAGGAGATAGAAATTAAGAAGTAGAAGAAAATGTGTGCTTATAACAGGCGTCAGGAAGAAAATAGTTGTGAATCAAGAGAAATACAGAAGGTTTGGATGGAAGAGGAAAAAGTATATTAGAGAAGCGAAGAGTCATTATGAGAAAAGGCTGGCAGCCAACATAAAGGGGAATCCTAAAGTCTTCTATAGAAAACTTCTCTGAGCACAATCGAGGAACATTAGCCCCTCTCTGCTCTTTAGACTACCACTGTCTCAGTCTCCGTTCAAGTAATTAAAAGTCTTCCATTTTAACTTCTCTATGATATTTGCATTTCTCTGTAATTTTCTGCAGACTTTAGACCATAGGAACAGGAGTAGGCCATTCAGCCCTTCGAGCTTGCTCCGCCATTTGATAAGATCATGCCTAACACTCAGTAAGTCTACTTTCCTGCCTTATCTCCGTAATCCTTAATTCTCCTAAAGATTAAAAGCATGTCAATCCTTGATAATGTTCAAGGACTTGGCCTATACAGCTTCCTGGAGTAAAGAATTCCAAAGATTTACCACTCTTTGAGCCAAGAAATTCTTCCTCAAATCCGTCTTAAATGAGCACCCCCTTATTCTGCAACGACGCCTTCCAGTCCGACACTCCCAACATCCTCCCAACATTTACTCTGTCCAACCCCTAAGAATGTTACATATTTCAATCATATCACCTCTCATTCTTCTGAACTCCAAGGAGTATAGACCCAACCTGTTTACACATGGCAGTCCCTCCATACCTGGGATCATCCTAGTAAACCTCCTCTGTACTGCTTCCAATATTAATACATATATATATTATCTGCAATGCGGATTTTGCCCATATACATACATATTTATATATATCATAGAATCCTGCAGTGCAGAAGGAGGCCATGCGACCCATCCAGCCTGCACCGACCACAATCCCCAAAACCCAATGCATTTATCCTAGCTAGTCCCCCTGACACTAATTTATCATGGCCAATCCACCTAACCCACACATCTTTGGACTGTGGGAGGAAACTGGAGCACCCGGAGGAAACCCACGCAGACACGGGGTAAACGTGCAAACTCGGCACAGACAGTGACCCAAGCCGGGAATTGAACCCAGGTCTCTGGCGCTGTGAGGCAGCAGTGATAACCACTGTGCCACCGTGCCGTCCAACCACTGTGCCACTGTGCTGTCTAACCACTGTGCCACCGTGCCGTCCAACCACTGTGCCACCGTGCTGTCCAACCACTGTGCCACAATGCCATCCAACCACTGTGCCACCGTGCCGTCCAACCACTGTGCCACCGTGCCGTCCAACCACTGTGCCACCGTGCCGTCCATATATATATATATATATGTGTCGTATATATTTAGATAGGCAGAATCCACATTGCAACTTTGAGAGGAGCTGTTCAGCTACAGGAAGAAGTCTCACAACACCAGGTTACAGTCCAACAGGTTTATTTGGAATCGTGAGCTTTTGGAGCGCTGCTCTTTCATCAGGTGAGTGGAGAGGTAGGCTCTCTCTGTGCCCACCCCAGTCCAACGCCGGCATTTCCACATCACAGCTACAGGAAAATGGTGATTAAGGAGGACTTTTGCAAAGCCCTTCCCAGTGGCTGACAACAGAGAAATTCCTCTGCAGTTACAGCAGTCGGACTTATCACCTTTCTTGAAGACGGTCACGATTATGGCTTGGAAAGGGTGCAGGGAAGGTTTGCTTGGTGGTTACCAGGGAGGAGGGACTCTGGCTTATTATTTATTTACTCTATCAAGACCCTTCACACTTGTGAATATGTCCATCAAACCTCCCCTATTTTCTCTGCTGCAAGGAGAGCAATTCCTGTTTCTCCAGATTCTCCAGCTAACTGGAGTTCTACATCCCTGGCATCATTCCAGTAAAGCTCTTCAGCAACCTCTCTAAGGCCCTGACATACTTCTCTAAGTGATACGGGTCTGCAACTTGATGGGCATTTTGACAGTGAGCTGTCAGTGTTCACCATCATTACCTCCTGAATTTCACCGCAACTTCAGGATTTAGGGGCAAGTGCAATTTGAAACATTAAGAGGCGGTACCGTGGGCACACCATCCCTTCAATCCTAAAGCCAGCCAATTGATCTGTTGAAAACGTCCCCTTTTCTTCTCTAAAACCATTGTTAGAAACCCAATCAGAAGTTAAGCCTTGTCCAGTGAGGTGTAACTATCTTTAATAGCAATCTGTGTACTAACTATTGCTGGACAACTAATTTGACACTCAAAAAAAAGTTGAATGTTGTGAAATACCCCCACTATTAGACTTTTAATTTATTTTTTAAAGTTTTTAAATGATATTTATGGGCACCACCGTGGCACAATGGTTAGCACTGCTGCCTCACAACACCAGGGACCCAGGTTCGATTCTGGCCTTGGGTCACTGTCTGTGTGAAGTTTACACGTTCTTCCCGTGTCTGCGTGGGTTTCTGCCAGGTCCTCCAGTTTCCTCCCACACTCCAAAGATGTGCATGTTAGGTGGATTGGCTATGCTAAATTGCCCCTTGGTGTTCCAAGATGCTCATGTTAGGTGGATTGGCCATGCTGAATTGCCCCTTAGTGTCCCAAGATGTGTAGGTTAGGTGGATTGGCAATGCTGAATTGCCCCTCGGTGTCCCAAGATGTGCATATTAGGTGGATTGGCCATGCTGAATTGCCCCTTAGTGTCCCAAGATGTGCATATTAGGTGGATTGGCCATGCTAAATTGCCTCTTGGTGTCCCAAGATGTGCATATTAGGTGTATTGGCCATGCTAAATTGCCCCTTGGTGTCCCAAGAGGTATAGGCTAGGTGGACTGGCCATGCTAAATTGCCCCTTGATGTCCCAATATATGTATGTTAGGGGGATTAGTGGGATAAGTACATGGGGTTATGGAGATAGGGCCTGGATAAGATGCTCTGTCAGTGAGTCGATGCAGACTTGATGGTCAGAATGGCCTCTTCTGCCCTGCAAGGATTCTATGATTTTAGTTTTTACGTTAACCCCATAGATAGGGCCTGATCTTTATTCCTCTTTGCAAAAATGTCATAAAGTGGTTTGATTAGTAATGCTTTTCATTTTCTGGTTTGTTGTCTGCGAAAAAAAAGTCATGTGATTGGCTGCTTTGCCTGCTTGGTGACATCATTGCAGCTCAACATTGGGATTCCCCATTAAGCAACATTACAATCAGCCGCATGGCAAGAGACGTCAAGTTCTCAGCTGCAGAGGTCGCTAAGTCTCCCAGTGCAACTTTCTTTGAGATCAACAGCGATCACCATTAATCTGTAAATTAGCGGCCATAGATTTGAATTAGAGATTACAGTGCCACACCTGGAGTAAAATAAGAAGATGGAATGGGGGACTGGGACTATTTGGATAGCTCTATAGAGAGCCGGCATGAGATGGATGGACCGAATGGCCTCCTCCTGTGCCGTAATGATTCTATCACTCTCCCTATTAGTTAGCACAGCGGGTGTTATTATTACACTGCTGTTCCCCATTGATTTCAATGCATTGGGCGCATTATTGTTTTACTAACTCAAAGATTTCAGGATATAGATTTGTGACTATCCATTGCTGAGATGGTGTTTTGGGTTATAATGTAATTTATAAAGTTCTATATTTTATTACACTATTGGGATGCGGCAATTCTGAAAATAATACAGGCAGAGCGATAAAGACTAGTTAAGTGCAAATCTGTGAGTTGATTATTGACATCAGTCGGCAGTTTCTGGGCATGTTTCTAATTAAGATCTATGGGAATTTGCTTTCAGTTGCTGTCTGATTCCCTTGACGTCACATCAGCAGCTCTGCTGTGAAGTGGTGAGAAATTCTAAGATGGAATAAAGTCTTGTTTAGATAAAAACCCCTTGAAAGCATTCAGATTTTGGAGATTAACTTTTAGCGCACCATTGTTATTTTTAGGCTATTGCTGGAATTAACTTTCTAGATTTGCACATACATGGCTGCCTGCAATGTGTTCTATCCCCGCTCCTCACCCACTTACCTTTCACCCTTCTCCCTCTGTCGTCACCCTTCAGGGTAAATTAATCTATCGCCTGTCAAACTAGTACTTCAGGATCTCTTTTCTTGCTTAAAGTTTTTAAAGTTTATTTATTAGTCACAAGTAGGCTTACCTTAACACTACAATGAGGTTACTGTGAAAATCCCGAAGTCGCCACACTTTGGTGCCTGTTTGGGTACACTGATGGAGAATTTAGCATGGCCAATGCACCCTAACCAGTACATCTTTGCGACTGTGAGAGGAAACTGGAGCACCCGGAGGAAACCCACACAGACACAGGGAGAACGTGCAGACTCCGCACAGACAGTGACCCAAGCCGAAAATCGAACCCAGGTCCCTGGTGCTGTGAGGCATCAGTGCTAACCACTGTGCCACCATGCTTGTTCCTCCCCAACACCCCCACCACCTTCTCAGTTAACTTGATTGACCAAGGTTTAACGTACCATTTGTTAGCTGTCGTATTAGGGTTCCTTCCAGCCCACTGCTGAATTGGAGTTTCTTGATGTTGCACAATTTCCAATTTATGTGCTGTTTGTGGCCGGATAGTCAAATGGTCAAGAAATGTCTCCACAGAAAGGAACACAACTTTAGTTGGACATGCAGGAGATTGTCCCTCTAGCAAACAGCAATGCAATAATTAACTGGATAACCCATTTTAGCTATATTGGTTATGAATTTGGGAGAGCTGTTTTGCTTTCTTCAGAATAGTACCTTGGTAACTTTAGCATCTACCTGAGAGGATAGATGGAACCTCAGTTTAGGTTTCATCTGAAAAGTACACCATTGACAGTGCAGCACTCCCTCAGTACTGCATTGAAGTGTCAAACTAGACGACAGACTCGAGTCTCGGGGGCTTGAACTCACAGTCTTCTGACTCAGAATCACAGCTAACACCTCGATCACAAAGGTCGGCAATAAAGGGTGCCATTAAGTACATTACAGTTGCAATATGGATTTTAAAGAAGCTTCAGCTTAATTTATTATTTCACGGGCTGTGGTTGTCGTTGGCTGGACCAACATTTAGTGCCCATCCTTCATTACTCTTGAGAAGGTGCTGGTGGCAGCCTTCTTGAATTGCTGCAGTGTGCTGTTCAGAAGGGAGTTCCAGGATTTTGACCCAGCAACAGTGAAGGAATAGTGATACAGTTTCAAGTCAGGATGGTGTGTGGCTTGGAGAGTATAAAGTTCTAACTATGTTAGGGGTTGTCGGTTTTAACAAAAAGAAAATATGTGGTTTGTACATGTGGATTCAAAGTAACAACAAGAGATTTATTGAATGTTCTCTGCGCAGAGTACAAACTAAAGTAAAACTGAAGCCTCTGTAACACCCTAATGACATCACCATCAAATCATGTGATCAGCTCTTAAAGCAACCTGCAACCCTTCTAAATATACAACAGAGAGGAACTTATAGATGATGGTGTTTCCATGTATCTGCTGCTCTTGTACTTCGATGGCAGAGTTTGCGGGTTTGGAAGGTTCTGTCGAAGGAGCCTTGGTGAGTTGCTGCAGTGCATCTTGTAGAGGGTACACACTGCTGCCATTGTGTGCCAGTGATGGAGTGAGTAAAGGTTTAAGTGGTGGATTGGGTGCCAATCAAGTCTTCAGTAGTGTTGCAGCTGAGATGGGAATAAGCAACGCTTGTAGTAGGGCTTGTTACATTGTGCTGTGGAGCAGCAGGTCCCTAGGAGTGTAAAACACAGGTGATAAATTGTGCTTTAATGTGTGCCACAAGGCCAGAACACACTGATGAGGTTTAGATGACATCAATCTGTAAGAGCAGAGTGTAAGCGAGTGGCTGAAAATCCCCAAGAGTGCTTTATAAGAGCCTTGAACGTTCCAGCAAATATAGAACATAGAAACATAGAACAGTACAGCACAGAACAGGCCCTTTGGCCCACGATGTTGTGCCGAGCTTTATCTGAAACCAAGATCAAGCTATCCCACTCCCTACCATCCTGGTGTGCTCCATGTGCCTATCCAATAACCGCTTAAATGTTCCTAAAGTGTCTGACTCCACTATCACTGCAGGCAGTCCATTCCACACCCCAACCAGTCTCTGCGTAAAGAACCTACCTCTGATATCCGTCCTGTATCTCCCACCACGAACCCTATAGTTATGCCCCCTTGTAATAGCTCCATCCACCCGAGGAAATAGTCTTTGAAAAATATTTTTTGATAATTTACCCAGTTTACTGTTTAACCTTTCCTGGAGCATACCAATTGGAGTTTTGCCATCTGACTTCTCTTCCATTACCTCTGTTTATGTGTGATTCTCTTGTGCAGTGAGAGGGGAGAACGACTTTACATCATGTAGTGCACGTCACAAGCAAGCTGAAATCAGTGGTAGCTCAGCTTGTGGTCAATGAGTGCAAACCAGGCTTTGAATGTTCGGTGGTACTCATGAGTATTCAAATGAGAGAATAAGCACTTTTAAAAACAGAAAATACAATTAGACTTAAAACATTGGTCCCTTTTCGCAAATAGCAACCCATCTACCTGCCACCTCCTGAAATCAATCCATTCATTCTCCAGAAGCACATCTAATTGTGGCTTGAGCCAATAATGCAGTGTCCCCCGGTGGCCTTCCCAATCCACAGTTCTATTTTGCCCAGGGTTCTGTCTTATCTAATTGTCCCACTTCCAACTTATCAACCTTTAAGTCATGTCCCTCGGTGTTTGAGCCCGTTGCCACAGCAAGCAATCACCCTGGGTGCTGTTAGTCGGTTTCCTTCACAGGCTTGGGACAAGTGTCGCCCCAAAGGCCCAAACAGCTCTTCAGGGCATTCCCCGCATGGCCATTGTTACATGCCATCCTGGTGCTGGGTCTGATACCATGAGTGGGTGTCAAAGCCTGGCTCTAAATAATCCAGCCACACGAACTTGCCAGCTGGAGACACGAGATGGTGATGAGCAATGACAAAATGGATTATGCTTTCCTCCCTCCTCTCCTTGACTCAGTTCAATGTTCTGGTTTGTTCAGGTGATCCCGTGTCTCCACTGATTATGTGCTTAAGCTCTTCTGTGTCCACACATCCAAAACAGCTTTTTGTTGACATTTACTGGCGCTGTCAGCTGATGAAGACCGGGGCACTTTTCATTTAGAAAATGAATATGATGCACACAGAGTCTGGAGGGACTGCCTATTAGACGGACAGAACATCATCTTGTTTAGCAGCTGTACAACCCTTAGGCTCTATTACATTGTCTGGCACTTGACCAGTTTGTTGGTTATCCCGAGATAACACTTATGAAGTGTCCCGCAGGCTCTTCCTTATATAGGAGGGAGCAATTAATATATTTGTTTTAACTCCCACTTAACGAAAGTGCTTTAACTAATATATTAGGGAAGAAGAGAAAAGTCCAAGGGGAGTGAAGTGGGGAAAACGTAAAGATGGGACATAACACATAAAATGGCTGCCTGGCACATAACAAGTTACCTGGGAAAGAGACATTAAACAGGCACTGACTTTTAGTGCAGACAGCTACTTGAAATTGAAACATGCAGGACAGACAATTATTTACATGCAGGGAACAAATACTGCAGGAAACCAGGGCTTGAGGCACTTTTAAAATAAGGACAGACCCGGGACAATAGGGTCTGATAAAGAGATTAGCCACAAATGGGAATGGGAATACATAAATTCCCGTAAGCCTACATAAGCCTAGGTAGGTAGGGACATGACCGGCGCAACTTGTGGGCCGAAGGGCCTGTTTGTGCTGTATTTTTTCTATGTTCTATAAATGCAGGAAAACCAATTACTGTATGTATAGACCAAAACTAAGTCATTGATAAATCACTGAAAGAGGAAATGTATCCATTCTATGAAACAATGCGATGTTAAAAACCAATGTCTGTACATGTCTGGCTGTAACGATGTGTTAACTATCGATCCTACTCAACTGTAACGATGTGTTAAATGGCTAATGTCCGGACTATCCATTGTCTGAAAAGTATAAAAATGAACCACTCCTATTGTATCATTGAGAGAATGTAGCTGCCTGGTGTACTGCGGAGTGCCAGCGCCTTTTCTCCATGAAGCTTCGTTAAATAAAACTGTATTGTTGAACCTCCAGTCTGACTCCGGTGGCAATTTTCCCACAACAGGGAGCATTTTCAATGCAAAGTACTTACACATCTGTATAATTCTCAAAATAAATTAGAAGTGCATCCCGTACCTTTCTCTTTAGCATGTATTTCCTCTGCGATACGGACTCAACTTTTTAGGCCTTTACTTGTAACTCTGATGATGTAGTTTGCAGATTTGCATCTCTAAGCAGACTTCATTCTCTAACAAGGGAGAGGAGTACACGGCAACATTCAGCAGGAGATGTCACCATCTGAGCTCTGCATACTGTACTTGATCGATACAAACCTGTCCCAGTTCCGGGGCTTCAAATTCAGCATCCAGGGCTGTTCTAATCTCACCGCCCATTTCATAAGAACAGAAAAACTAGGAGCAGGAGTAGGCCATCTGGCCCCTCGAGCCTGCTCCGCCATTCAGTAAGATCATGGCTTATCTTTTCGATGGCTGATACTTAAGGACACACAGGTAATTTTGGATTAATGTTCCTTCTTCAGTTAGCTTCTTCACCTGCAAATCAAAAAAGTATGGATGTTGAGTAGGACTGAGCCGAGCTACGTCTTTGATAGCTTCTGGACATTGGCCAGTTGAGCCGTAGGTCTACCATTGCCCAGAGAACCATATGGCAGCACGTTAGCCTCTTTAGGAAAAGATGCAAGCAAACTGATGTGGCAGAAAAACCAATAATAAGTTAAAAGGAGCAAAACTATCGCGATTTATATGTCCTAGAGATTTGATCAGTTCTGAGCAGGCCTCCCAACCACTGTATCACAGCTGCAGTCAAATGCGAAAGACCTAACCCATGAACTGGGATAGTAAAATTCTCAGCACATCTTCCTACAAACTGCTCCCCACCAACCTCCCCAGTGTCAAAACACACAAAGTCTACAGAAGAGGTCCATGCAAAGTAATCTGACCCAATTACCATTGCTGTGTTGCACTGAGTGCTCTTTATGTACTATTTCAAATCTTGCACAGGGCACACACTCCCTACCCACAAATGTCAGTTTTTTTGATTATTCATTTCGTAGAAATCATAGAAAACCTACAGTGCAGAAGGAAGCCATTCGGCCCATCGAGTCTGCACCGACAACAATCCCACCCAAGCCCTATCCCCGTCACCCCACATATTTACCCCTCTAACCTACGCCTCCCGAGATACTAAGGGGCAATTTAGCATGGCTAATCAATCTAGCATGGCTAATCAATCTAATCTGCACATCTTTGGACTGTGGGAGAAAGCCGGAGCACCTGGAGGAAACCCACGCAGACATGGGGAGAACCTGCAAACTCCACACAGGCGGTGACCCAAGCCGGGAATCGAACCCAGGTCCCTGGCGCTGTGAAGCAGCAGTGCTAACCACTGTGTCACCGTGCTGCCCTATTTGTGTCAACATTTTCTAGTGTAAGTTGCTATGTCAACATTACCTATTGTCGACACTATGTCGACTGTTATGGTGCATTGCAAGCTCTGGCCACTGGATGGCTGTGTGGAATTTCCTGGAGTCTTCAAATTCTGTTGCAATCTTACGGATAAAAATAAAATTCATCATTTGACCATGGCGAACGCTATAAGATATGGAGTATTCATCTCAAACCTTGAAATTATCTTGCGTGGTGTTCTCTTTCAGTGCAGACTGCTCCTTGGTCCTGTGTCTCTTTTGCTGTCTGTTTGATTCACCTTTCCATATCTCTTGTTGCTGTGGAGAATTAATATCTAAGCATTGGCTATCATTGCCTCCCTGATATTTAGTCAGCTAGCTGAGAGACTGCTGCCTGTGATCGCGGTCATCAACTTCTCCACAGATTTACCTACGATCCAAAAAATCTTTATTTCATTTCTTTCCCAGTTTTCCTCCTTCATGCACATGTCCTTGCAGGGCAGAGTGGACCCTGGCTGCTCATTACTGTTCCCTAGCTCAGGGAACTAAAGCAAAGCAAAGATGTGCGGGTTAGGTGGATTGGCCATGCTAAATTGCCCCCTAGTGTCAGGGGGACTAGCTAGGGTTATGGGGATAGGGCTTGGGTGGGATTGTGGTCAGTGCAGACGCGATGGGCCAAATGGCCTCCTTCTGCACTGTAGGGATTCTATGATTCATTCAAAAAAACCTAATGCAACAGAGACCACGGATATTTTCTATTATCTTCTGGTCCGCATAGGTCACTTTAACAGCTCATAGAAACATAGAAAATAGGAAAGGAGGAGGCCATTCAGCCCTTTGAGCCTGTTCCACCATTCATTATGATCATGGCTGATTATCCAACTCAGTAGATTGCTCCCGCCTTCCCCCGCATATCTTTTGACCTCTTTTGCCTCAAGTGCTATATCTAACTGCTTCTTGAAAACGTTCAATGTTCTGGCCTCGACTACTTTCTGTGGTAGCGAATTCTATAGACTGACCATTCTCTAGGTGAAGAAATTTCTCCTCATCTCTGATCTAAATGGTCTACCCTCTATTGTCAGACTGTGATCCTTGGTTCTGGCCCCCCCCCCCGCCATCGGGAACATCCTTCTTGCGTCTACCCTGTCTAGTCCTGTTAGAATTTTATAGGTTTCTATGAGATCCCCCCTCATTCTTCTGAACTCCAGTGAATACAAGCCTAATCAATTAAATCTCTCCTCATACGTCAGTCCAGCTATCCAAGGAACCATCTCGAGAGCAAGAACATCCTTCCTCACAGACGGAGACCACATCTACACACAATATTCCAGGTATTGCCTCACCAAGGCCCTGTGTAATTGCATCAAGTGGTGGAGATGCCGGTGTTGGACTGGGGTAAACACAGTAACAAGTCTCACAACGCCAGGTTAAAGTCCAACAGGTTTATTTGGTAGCAAAAGCCACTAGCTTTCGGAACAGGCTGTTCCTTCGTCAGGTGGGTGGGAGTTCTGTTCATAAATAGGGCATATAAAGACACAAACTCAATTTACAAAATAATGGTTGGAATGCGAGTCTTTACAGGTAATCAAGTCTTAAAGGTACAGACAATGTGAGTGGAGAGAGCGTTAAGCACAGGTTAAAGAGATGTGTATTGTCTCCAGACAAGACAGTTAGTGAGATTTTGCAAGCCCAGGCAAGTCGTGAGAACATCATCCACCAGGTACACGGTACAACTCGGCCAACGTTGTCTACCTGATACGCTGCAGGAAAGGATGTCCCGAGGCATGGTACATTGGGGAAACCATGCAGACGCTACGACAACGGATGAATGAACACTGCTCAACAATCACCAGGCAAGAGTGTTCTCTTCCTGCTGGGGAACACTTCAGCGGTCACGGGCATTCGGCCTCTGATCTTCGGGTAAGCGTTCTCCAAGGTGGCCTTCACGACACACGATAACGCAGAGTCGCTGGGCAGAGACTGATAGCCACGTTCCGCACACATGAGGACGGCCTAAACCGGGATCTTGGGTTCATGTCACACTATCTGTAACCCCACGACTTGCCTGGGCTTGCAAAATCTCACTAACTGTCCTGGCTGGAGACAATACACATCTCTTTAACCTGTGCTTAATGCTCTCTCCACTCACATTGTCTGTACCTTTAAGACTTGATTACCTGTAAAGACTCGCATTCCAACCATTATTTTGTAAATTGAGTTCGTGTCTGTATATGCCCTGTTTGTGATCAGAACTTCCACTCACCTGATGAAGGAGCAGCGCTCCGAAAGCTAGTGGCGTTTGCTATCAAATAAACCTGTTGGGCTTTAACCTGGTGTTGTGAGACTTCTTACTGTAATTCTCCTGTTCTCGAATCCACGCACTATGAAGGTCAACACACCATTTGACTTCTTTACTGCCTGCTGCACCTGCATGTTTATAAGGGCTCATGTCTGTATAAATATAAAGAAATAAAGAGCAAGTACAGAAAGAAAGAACTTGCATTGCTATGCAAGCACCAAAGAAATACAATTTTGAGAAAGGTGAAGCTAGAAGAGTTGACTAGGATCAAGGAACTAATTGATGGGGGGGAGGATGCAGGGGTAAGGGGAATTACAAAATTAATGGTAGAGGAGAGGGTGCAAGTGAATGAAGGCGGTAATTTAGATAAGGGAGTAGAGGGAGAGGGGGTTCGCGACTCATCAAAGCGGGTCCAGATAAAAGCTGGAATAAGGACACTTTGCCTGAATGCACGAAGCATTCGGAACAAGGTGAATGAGTTGATGGTGCAAATCAGCACAAGTGGGTACGATCTAGTGGCCATTACAGAAACGTGGCTGAAAGGTGACCAGGACTGGGAGATGAATATCCAGGGGTATCAGGCGTTTAGGAAGAATAGACAGGAAGGAAAAGGTGGTGGGGTCGCGCTATTAATAAGAGATAATATCAGGGTAGTACTGAGGGATGACATAGGCTCTGAGGAACAAAACGTGGAATCGTTATGGGTAGAGATGAGGAATAGTAGAGGGAGAAAGACACTAGTAGGTGTGGTATATAGGCCCCCAAATAATAATGTTGAGGTAGGGAGGGCTATAAACAAGCAGATAAGGGATGCGTGTAAAAACGGAACGGCAATAATCATGGGGGACTTCAACATGCACATTGACTGGCAGACTCAAGTCGGTAAGGGTGGAATGGAGGAAGAGTTCTTAGAATGCTGTCGGGATAGTTTCCTTGAACAGCATGTTACGGAACCGACGAGGGAACGAGCTATTTTGGATCTGGTATTGTGTAACGAGGTAGGTAGAATTAAGGATCTTATTGTGAAGGACCCTCTTGGGTCTAGTGACCACAATATGGTCGAATTCCTGATTCAGATGGAAGAGGAGAAAGTTTGGTCTCAAACCAGTGTCCTCTGTTTGAACAGAGGGAAATATGATAGGATGAGGGATGAATTGGCTAAGGTAGACTGGGAGAGCAGGCTGGCAGGTAGGATAGCTGAGGAACAGTGGAGGATTTTTAAGGAGATCCTTTTCAGTTCTCAGCAAAAATATATTCCAGCAAAAAACAAGGATTGTAAGAAAAGGGAGAACCAGCCGTGGATAACGAAGGAAATAAAGGAGAGTATTAAAATAAAAACAGCTGCGTACAGAGTGGCCAAAAATAGTGGAGAAACAAGTGATTGGGAAAAATTTAAGAAACAACAAAGAGAGACTAAGAAAGCGATAAAGAAAGGAAGGATAGACTATGAAGCTAGGCTAGCAATTAATATAAAAAATGATAGTAAAAGTTTTTATAAATATATAAAAAGGAATAGAGTGGCTAGAGTGAATGTTGGACCCTTGGAGGACGAGAGGGGGGAGTTAATAGTGGGAAATGAGGATATGGCTGAGTCTTTAAATAAGTTTTTTGTGTCGGTCTTCACGGTGGAGGACACAAATAGTTTGCCAAATATTAACGATAGAGGGTTGGCAGCAGGAGAAATACGTAATACGATTAATGTTACCAGAGAGGCAGTGCTGGGTAGACTAATGGGACTGAAGGTGGACAAGTCCCCGGGTCCGGATGGAATGCATCCCAGGGTATTGAAAGAAATGTCAGAGGTAATAGTGGATGCGTTAGTGATTATTTATCAAAACTCGTTGCATTCTGGGGTAGTGCCGGTTGATTGGAAAACGGCTAATGTTACGCCGCTGTTTAAAAAAGGAAGGAGACAAAAGGCGGGTAACTATAGGCCGGTCAGCTTAACGTCTGTAGTAGGGAAAATGCTGGAATCCATTATTAAAGAGGAGATAGCAGGGCATCTGGATAGAAATGGTTCGATCAATCAGACGCAGCATGGATTCATGAGGGGAAAGTCGTGCTTGACGAACATGTTGGATTTTTATGAAGATGTGACTAGGGCGGTTGATGGAGGAGAACCGGTGGATGTGGTGTTTTTGGATTTCCAAAAGGCGTTTGATAAGGTGCCCCATAAAAGGCTGCTGAAGAAGATTAGGGCACACGGAGTTGGGGGTAGTGTGTTAAAGTGGATTGGGGACTGGCTATCCGACAGGAAGCAAAGAGTCGGAATAAATGGGTGTTTTTCCGGTTGGAGGAAGGTAACTAGTGGCGTGCCGCAGGGATCGGTACTCGGGCCGCAACTGTTTACCATTTATATAGATGATCTGGAGGAGGGGACGGAGTGTAGGGTAACGAAGTTTGCAGACGACACAAAGATAAGTGGAAAAGTGAATCGTGTGGAGGACGGAGAAGATCTGCAGAGAGATTTGGACAGGCTGAGTGAGTGGGCGAGGATATGGCAAATGGAGTATAACGTTGAGAAATGCGAGGTTATACACTTTGGAGGAAATAATAACAAATGGGATTACTATCTCAATGGAAACAAACTAAAACATGCTACCGTGCAAAGGGACCTGGGGGTCCTTGTGCATGAGACGCAAAAGCCCAGTCTGCAGGTACAACAGGTGATCAAGAAGGCAAATGGGATGTTGGCCTATATCGCGAGGGGGATAGAATATAAAAGCAGGGATGTCTTGATGCACCTGTACAGGGCATTGGTGAGGCCGCAGCTGGAATACTGTGTGCAGTATTGGTCCCCTTATATGAGGAAGGATATATTGGCATTGGAGGGAGTGCAGAGAAGGTTCACCAGGTTGATACCGGAGATGAGGGGTTTGGATTATGAGGAGAGGCTGAGGAGATTGGGTTTGTACTCGTTGGAGTTTAGAAGGATGAGGGGGGATCTTATGGAGACTTATAAGATAATGCGGGGGCTGGATAGGGTGGAGGCGGAGAGATTCTTTCCACTTAGTAAGGAAGTTAAAACTAGAGGACACAGCCTCAAAATAAAGGGGGGTCGGTTTAAGACAGAGTTGAGGAGGAACTTCTTCTCCCAGAGGGTGGTGAATCTCTGGAATTCTCTGCCCACTGAGGTGGTGGAGGCTACCTCGCTGAATATGTTTAAAGCGCGGATGGATGGATTCCTGATCGGTAAGGGAATTAAGGGTTATGGGGATCAGGCGGGTAAGTGGTACTGATCCACGTCAGATCAGCCATGATCTTATTGAATGGCGGGGCAGGCTCGAGGGGCTAGATGGCCTACTCCTGCTCCTATTTCTTATGTTCTTATGTTCTTATACACTTTGGATATTGGTGTTCTGAGAGATCTGGGTTTCCCGTGCACAAATCACAACAAGTTAACATAGAATCATAGAAACCCTACAGTACAGAAAGAGGCCATTCGGCCCATCGAGTCTGCACCGACCACAATCCCACCCAGGCCCTACCCCCATGTCCCTACATATTTACCCACTAATCCCTCTACCCTACGTATCTCAGGACACTAAGGGCAATTTTTAGCATGGCCAATTACCTAACCCGCACATCTTTGGACTGCAGGTCAACATGCAGGTACAGCAAGCAATTAAAAAACAAATGATATGTTAGCTTTTATTAAAAGAATCACTTAAATGGTTGGGAACCTTTTGAATTCTTGACCTCAGAGGGCTGTGGATGTTCAGTCATTGAGAATATTTAAGGCAGAAATTGGGTACAAAGGGAATCAAGTCTAATGGGGATAGTGTGAGGAGGTGTAACTGAAGTAGGAGATCAACCGTGGTCTTATTGAATGACGGAGCAGGCTCGAAGGGCTGAATGGCCTATTCCCGCTCCCATTTAATATGTTGTGATCTTTCACTGTCTTGGGCTGTACCAAAGCACCTTACAACCAATGAAGCATTTTTGAAAGGTTAAGTTTAAAAGGTGGGGACCAATTTACAAAGAGCAAGGTAATGCAAACAACAGTGAAGTAATGACCAGATGTAGTGATGTTGGTTGAGGGATAAACGTTGTCCAGGCTATCAGAGGAAGACCCCCTTGCTCTTCCTCAAAATGGTGCCCTGGGATCATTGACACCCACCTGAGGGGATGGACAAGTTGTCCATTTATCATCCCATCGAAAAGATGTCACCTCTGGCAGTGTTGCAGTCCCTCAGTGGTGCACTGGAGTGCCAGCCTGAATTTTTGGAGTGGGTCTTGACTCAACAATGTTACCCATTGAGCCGGGGAGGCGGTGGCCTAGTGGTACCATCGCTAGACTATTAATCCAGAAACCCAGCTAATGTTCTGGGGACCCCGGTTCGAATCCCGCCGTGGCAGGTGATGGAATTTGAATTCAATAAAAAATAACTGGAATTAAGAATCTACTGATGACCATGAAACCATTGTCGATTGTTGGAAAAACCCCTCTGGATCACTAATGTCCTTTAGGGAAGGAAATCTGCCATCCTTACCTGGCCTGGCCTACGTGTGACTCCAGAGCCACAGCAATGTGGTTGACTCTCAACTGCCCTCCAAGGGCAATTAGGGATGGACAATAGATGCTGGCCCAGCCAGCGACACCCATGTCCCACAAATGAATAAAAAGAAAACTGACACCTAGTTGTCCCATTTAAGATTCAATTCCAAATATACTATGAATAGAAACTGGTGACATAAACCTGCTGAACACATGCATTCTGTGCTGGAGCAGTAGACAAAGAATGTACTCATCTGTTTAAGATTCTTGCATCAGGTCTGCTTATTCTGAAACCACCTTGACCAAGAAGGGTGCTTCACATCTGCAGATTTGGTATTTTAAAATGTATGCAATGGGGTAAAAGTCTGGTAAATCCTAAAACCAGCAAATGGCAAAAAGGACTTGCTGATTCTTTCAGCTCTGAAAAAAAAATAAAAGAAGAAAAAGATCCTGGGAAGGTACAGGTCTAATCTATTAGCAAATATATTTGTGCTTTCATTTTGTGTTACATTCAGTGTGTGCCAGAGATCAAATTGAAACTGATTGCCAACAAAATACAGTACTTTACAAGCAAGAGATAAACTGGATAATACTATGCAAACCGTGAGTACTTAACTGTACATAAAGGTGCCACCCTTATTGATTACTAATGCCTGAATAAAATACAAAGAGAATAGTACATAGAGATCTGTGGATGACTTGCTATCCCCAATGAGGAAGGCAGTGATGTCAGGTCAGAAAGATCCACAATCGCTGAAGCGTTGCAGCAGAATGTCCTTCAAGCTTTTTTGACTATCCTCTGTACAATATTTTTGCCGTGTTCAATTATATCTATCCATCTGCTGTATAATTTTTGTCTTGTGTCATTACATTGTGCTGCTACCCATAAGTAAACTGCTTATCAAATGGCTCCAGTACCTTGCTTCCGATCTGGCTCAGTGGCTACACAATAAAACTTCACCAGCCTGAGTTAACTACTGGCATGCTTCACCTACCAAAAGAGATCTGAAGGTTTGAGTGTTATTAGGTTGCTTTTTTTTCCAAAAAAAACCCGAATAACTTCATATCCTGACAGTGATTTATTCCAGTTTGGATAACTGAAGTACTGTCTTAAAGGAGAAAATGGCCCAGAAATACTCATCAAGCCAGGCTGCATCTGTGGAGAGACATCAACGTTAATGGGCTGGATTTTTCCAGTTCTTTAGGGCAGTATGAGAGTCAGGAAGGCTGGGAAAATGGCAGAAGAAGGTGGCATGCTCGACATCCTCCCACCATCATGCTATTTTGCCAGTGGCAGTAAAGATGGTAGGCAAACCCGCCAATGCGGTGGCCAATTCAGGGTCACTTTTAACCTCCGTGGGCATTTTGCCAGTGGCTTGGGGGCCCACTGCCCTATATTGAAACCATCCAGTGAAACGTGGTGGGCATTGGGAAAGGGGAAGGTGCACTGGCTTTATTTGTACTGTTTGGCAACAGTACTATCTATCCTCGCAAGAACCCCCCCCAACCCCCAATTTATGGGTCTGTTTATCAGGCTCTGGCTACTCCTAACCCCGCATACACCTCTTCAAGAGCGCCAATCATTGATGCTTTCTCATCCTCCGGGTGCAGACCCAACAATGACCATTGCTAGAGTTGGCACTGCTGATTTGCCGTCCCTCTGATTGGGTGGACCCTTGGGTCCCACCAGCCCATTGAAACAGAGTCACCACAGCCCCATGCTTTCAGACCCCGCAGTGGGACTTTTTGCCACCACAAAAGTTCACTCCAAATGACCTTCCGTCGGAACAGAATGTGTTTTGAATTCTGATAGAATGTCAACCTGAAACAATGGCTTCTGAACCTTCTGCCAAAGACAGAGGCTTCGAGGTGACACAACCAGAGCTATCTGCTCACTAGGACAACCATTGAGCAGGCCATCAGACCTGGCAGCTGTCCTCGTCTTAGAGATAACCATGGCAGGTTGGGGGGGGGGGGGGCGCGGCAGGACCTCTTGAGGCTTCTGCACCTCCAGCGTCACAGATGCAACTCTGCCACTGGCTCACTGCTGCACTGATGTACCCTCCAACAGAGGGCCAAGGTTGCTAATGCTGATTATGGGAGGGATGAACCCTTCATCCTCTTCGGTGACTTCCTCAGCCCATGGTTGGTGTTCCGGATTACTGGTGGGAAGCAATTGGCATCCCCTGCGAGCATCCCTGCACCAGGAACGTCACTGACTGTGGAGTGTGTGCTGTGTTTAGCAGTGTGCAGTTCCTATATGCATTCCAAATGCATGTGGCTTTTCTTGAGGTTGGCTGTTCTTTCAGTAGAGGACCTCATGTGCTCAAAGCCCTGAATCATGGCTGGATGGACTTCTCCATTCTCAGCGCATGACCATGCACTGCTTCAGGGGAGCAGTTTGTTACTGCTGATTGAGGAAGAGGCTCCAATCTAGTGATCCCTGAAGCCCTGCATCTGTCCCCAGCTAGACAGGGCTGTGTCTGTCCTCTGAGGGGCACTGTTCACAGCTACCTCTGCCCCTGGCACCTCCTCCTGCATACCAGTGTAGTACTCAACTCAGAGTGGCTGCTAATTGGCTGCCAAACACATCCCCAGGTTAAATATAGGGCTCCCCGCCGCCTCTGCACTCCCCTTCCCTGCCCGGGACAGACCCTTCCCCCCCTCCCTCTCCCCCAGCCCAGACATGGAAATGGCCCCAAGTTCTGGCCTCTGGAAGGTAAATCCAGCCTGTTAGCTCCATTTCCCTCTTCACAGATGCTGCCTGACCTGCCGAGTATTTCCAGCATTTTCTGTTTTATTTCAGCTTTCCAGCATCCAGCTGTACAGTTTGCTTCAGCCTGGATAACTGAACCATGGTAAGAAGTTTAACAACACCAGGTTAAAGTCCAACAGGTTTATTTGGTAGCAAAAGCCACAGTGTGGCTTTTGCTACCAAATAAACCTGTTGGACTTTAACCTGGTGTTGTTAAACTTCTTACTGTGTTTACCCCAGTCCAACGCCGGCATCTCCACATCATAACTGAACCATGACATAAGCTATATCAATCTGGATGACAAAATCACTTTTCCTCCTGATTGTTATACACTGACTGCTGCGAGAATTTGTGCCCCACTGTGCGGAGAGAGAAGGTACATGTATGTGAACCTCGGGCCATGACAGCACCAAACCTAGCTGTAACAGCGTCTGTGGTCGATCAGCTTGTTTAAGCACCCTCATCGATAGGTGTCTACCTCGACAAGATTACAGCTAGACTAGTTGTGTCTGTGGAACTTTATTTAGTGCTGATAAACCAAATAGTAGTTTTGTTATCTGGATTGGAATAAATCACGGCCAGGCCAAGAAGGGAAAGAATTAGAGTTAAAGTGTGTGGTTAGTCATATTTCTAAATTTTATACATACATTTGCTGCTGAGTAAATCCTGTCAAAGTCTAACGGAATTCTTCCGGAATTGCGGCTTGAGGATATGGTAAAATTTCAAGTTCAAACCAGGATTATTGAAATGTTGATTTTCCAAACTTGAATGTATTTTAAAACCGTTTACAAGTGTATGCATATGACCAAGCTGCAGGGTACTGCTGGTAAATAAACAAGCATCTTCGTTTACTAATCACTATGCCACGGGGCGACACGGTGGCACAGTGGTTAGCACTGCTGCCTCACAGCGCCAGGGACCCGGGTTCGATTCCCGGCTTAGAATCATAGAATCATAAAATGTAGAAGGCCATTCGGCCCATCGAGTCTGCACCGACCACAATCCCACCCAGGCCCTATCCCCTCAACCCCATGCACTTACCCTAGCTAGTCCCCCAACACTAAGGGGCAATTTAGCACAGCCAATCCACCTAAGCCGCACATCTTTGGACTTTGGGAGGAAACTGGAGCACCCGGAGGAAACCCACGCAGACATAGAACATAGAACATAGAAAGCCACAGCACAAACAGGCCCTTCGGCCCACAAGTTGCGCCGATCACATTCCCACCTCTAGGCCTATCTATAGCCCTCAATCCCATTAAATCCCATGTACTCATCCAGAAGTCTCTTAAAAGACCCCAACGAGTTTGCCTCCACCACCACCGACGTCAGCCGATTCCACTCACCCACCACCCTCTGAGTGAAAAACTTACCCCTGACATCCCCCCTGTACCTACCCCCCAGCACCTTAAACCTGTGTCCTCTCGTAGCAACCATTTCAGCCCTTGGAAATAGCCTCTGAGAGTCCACCCTATCCAGACCCCTCAACATCTTGTAAACCTCTATCAGGTCACCTCTCATCCTTCGTCTCTCCAGGGAGAAGAGACCAAGCTCCCTCAACCTATCCTCATAAGGCATGCCCCCCAATCCAGGCAACATCCTTGTAAATCTCCTCTGCACCCTTTCAATGGCTTCAACATCTTTCCTGTAATGAGGTGACCAGAACTGCGCGCAGTACTCCAAGTGGGGTCTAACCAGGGTCCTATAAAGCTGCAGCATTATCTCCCGACTCCTAAACTCAATCCCTCGATTAATGAAGGCTAGTACGCCATACGCCTTCTTGACCGCATCCTCCACCTGCGAGGCCGATTTAAGAGTCCTATGGACCCGGACCCCAAGGTCCTTCTGATCCTCTACACTGCTAAGAATGGTACCCTTCATTTTATACTGCTGCTCCATCCCATTGGATCTGCCAAAATGGATCACTACACACTTATCCGGGTTGAAGTCCATCTGCCACTTCTCCGCCCAGTCTTGCATTCTATCTATGTCTCGCTGCAACTTCTGACATCCCTCCAAACTATCCACAACACCACCTACCTTGGTGTCGTCAGCAAACTTACCAACCCATCCCTCCACTTCCTCATCCAGGTCATTTATGAAAATGACAAACAGCAAGGGTCCCAGAACAGATCCCTGGGGCACTCCACTGGTCACTGACCTCCATGCAGAGAAAGACCCCTCCACAGCCACTCTCTGCCTTCTGCAGGCAAGCCAGTTCTGGATCCACAAGGCAACAGCCCCTTGGATCCCATGCCCTCTCACTTTCTCAAGAAGTCTTGCATGGGGGACCTTATCGAACGCTTTGCTGAAGTCCATATAGACCACATCCACCGCTCTTCCTTCGTCAATGTGCTTGGTCACATTTTCAAAGAACTCAACCAGGCTCGTAAGGCACGACCTGCCCCTGACAAAGCCGTGCTGACTACTTTTGATCATACTAAACTTCTCTAGATGATCATAAATCCTGTCTCTCAGGATCCTCTCCATCAACTTACCAACCACTGAGGTTAGACTCACCGGTCGGTAATTTCCCGGGCTGTCCCTGTTCCCTTTCTTGAATATAGGGACCACATCCGCAATCCTCCAATCCTCCGGAACCTCTCCCGTCTCCATCGACGATGCAAAGATCATCGCCAAAGGCTCCGCAATCTCCTCCCTCGCCTCCCACAGTAACCTGGGGTACATCCCATCCGGTCCCGGCGACTTACCAACCTTGATGCCATTCAATAGTTCCAACACATCCTCTTTCTTTATGTCCACATGCTCGATCCTTTCTGTCCTCCGCAATCCAGCAGTACAACCACCCAGATCCCTTTCCACCGTGAATACCGAGGTAAAGTATTCATTAAGCAGCTGCGCCATTTCTAACGGTTCCGCACAAACTTTTCCCCCTTCACCTTTTAAGGGTCCTATGCCTTCACATCTCATCCTTTTACTCTTGACATATTTGTAGAAAGCCTTGGGATTCTCCTTAATCTTACCCGCCAAGGTCTTCTCATGACCCCTTCTCGCTCTCCTAATTTCCTTCTTAAGCTCCTTCCTACATCGCGTATACTCCTCTAAATCCTTAACACCTCCTAGCTCTCTGAACCTTCTGTACGCCTCTCTTTTCTTATTCACCAGGTTCATCACAACCTTCGTACACCACGGTTCCCGTACCCTACCAACACCCCCCTGTCTCATCGGAACGTTGTCATGCAGAGCTCCAGACAAACATTCCTTGAAAATCCTCCACTTTCCTTCGGTACTTTTCCCCAAGAATGCCTCCTTCCAATTTACCCGTCTAATTTCCTCCCTGATGACACTGTATTTCCCTTTACTCCAGAGAAACACTTTCCTAGCCTGCCTGACCCTATCTCTTTCCAATGCTATCGTGAAGGAGATAGAATTATGATCGCTATCCCCAAGATGCTCACCCACCGAGAGATCCTCCACCTGTCCAGGTTCATTAGCCAGCACCAGATCAAGAACAGCCTCTCCTCTAGTAGGCTTATCCACATACTGTGTCAGGAAACTCTCCTGGACACACCTAACAAACTCCTCTCCATCCAAACCCCTAGCCCTAGGGATATTCCAATCTATGTTTGGGAAATTAAAATCTCCCATCACGACAACTCTGTTATTCCTACATCTCTCCAGGATCTGTTTCCCCATCTGCTCCTCAACATCTCTGTTACTATTAGGCGGCCTATAGAAAACACCCAGCAAAGTTACCGACCCCTTCCTGTTCCTAACCTCCACCCACAGAGATTCCGTAGTCAGTCCCTCCACGGCGTCCACCTTCTCTACAGCCGTGACACTATCCCTGATCAACAGTGCCACTCCCCCCCCTCTCTTGCCTCCCTCCCTGTCCTTCCTGAAACATCTAAAACCCGGCACCTGAAGCACCCAGTCCTGTCCCTGAGACATCCAAGTCTCCGTAATGGCCACCACATCACAATTCGAAGCAGCAATCCACGCTCCAAGCTCATCCACTTTATTCACTACACTCCTGGCATTAAAATAGACACATCTCAGACCTTCAGCCTGAGCACTTCCCTTCTCCCTCACTCGTCTAACCTCCCTCTTACCCTGTCTACATTCCTTATCTATTTGCGAGCTAACCTCCTCGCTCTCAGTCCCCTCATTTCGATTCCCTCCCCCCAACCTTTCTAGTTTAAAGTCTCACCAGTAGCCTTAGCCAACCTTCCCGCCAGGATATTGGTCCCCCTGGGATTCAAGTGCCACCCGTCTTTTTTAAACAGGTCACACCTGCCCCTAAAGAGGTCCCAATGATCCAAGTACCCAAATCCTTGTCCCTTGCTCCAGTCCCTCAGCCACGCATTAATTCTCCACCGATTCCTGTTCTCACTCTCCCGCGGCACAGGCAGCAATCCCGAGATTACTACCTTTGCATTCCTCTTTCTCAGCTGTCTACCCAACTCCCTATATTCTCTTTTCATGACCCCTTCCCTCTTCCTACCTATGTCAGCAGTACCTATATGCATCACGACCTTGGGCTCCTCTCCCTCCCCCTTCAGGATTTCTGGGACTCGACCAGAGACATCCCGGACCCCTGCACCAGGGAGGCAAACCACCATCCGAGAGTCCCGTCTGTGTCCGCAAAAACGCCTATCTGACCCTCTCACCGTAGAGTCCCCAATTAGCACTACCCTCCTTTCCTTACCCCTTTGCACTACTGGGCCAGGCTCAGCTCCAGAGACACTGCCACCGCTGCTTCCCCCAGGTGGGCTGTCCACCCCAGTAGTACTCAGACAGGAGTACTTATTATTAAGGGGCACATCCACCGGGGTGCTCACCATCACCCGAGCTTTCTCCTTCCTCACTGTTACCCAGTTACCCTCCTCCCGTGGTCCCGGTGTGACCACCTGCCGATAGCTCCTGTCAATGACCTCCTCACTATCCCTAACCCGGCGAAGGTCCTCGAGCTGCAATTCCAGTTCCCTAACATGGTCCCTTAGGAACCGCAGCTCAACACACCCAGCACAGATATGGTCGTCTGGGAGGCTAGGAGCCTCCAGGACCTCCCACATCCTACATTGGGAACAACATACTGGCCTGACAGTCATAATTGCCCTTTTAAACACAGGGAAAAAAGTGAATGAAGATTATTCCTCTCTGTTCCAAATTATTTCTACCAAGGTACCCGGAGAAAAGTAACTTATAAATAAAATTTTTAAAAAAATAAGAAACTCACCCCTGCTCGCCCTTTCTGCCTAAGCCCGATGAGCCAAAGCCCCTCAGTTCTCACTCAGCTCCGTCTCACTCCGCTGCCCGCTCCCAACGCTGCCCGCTAGATAGTGGGACCTGCCTTTTAAACCTCCTGTGCACTAAAAAAAACTCAAGAGACCCTTCCCAGTAAACCCCGCGGCCACTGCCGGTTGCGCGCCAAAATTTAAAACTAAATTAAATAAATAAATAACACCCGCGGAAAAGTACTTAAAACTAATTCTTACCCCAAAAATCCTGTCACCAGTCACAGCTCTGCCTTTCTCCACAGCAACATGAGGAGAATGTGCAGACTCCACACAGACAGTGACCCGAGGCCGGAATTGAACACGGGTTCCTGGTGCTGTGAGACAGCAGTGCTAACCACTGTGCCACCATGCCGCTTGGGTCACTGTCTGTGTGGAGTTTGCACATCCTCCCTGTGTCTGCGTGGGTTTCTTCTGGGTGCTCTGGTTTCCTCCCACATTCCAAAGATGTGCGGGTTAGGTGGATTGGCTATGCTAAAATTGCCCCTTAGTGTCAGGGGGATTAGCTAGGGTAAATGCATGGGGTTATGGGGATAGGGCCTGGGTGGGATTGTGGTCGGTGCAGACTCGATGAGCCGAATGGCCTCCTTCTGCACTGTAGGATTCTATGATTTTATTCATTACCTGGGATGAACAGATCTGTGGCTCTCCGGGAATGGAAGTGACACATTGGGCAGGATTTTCCCCGTGATCTTCTAAACCCCACTGTCAGGCTCAAATGGACTTCAGAAATCCGCAGTGTGTGGAAAATCTGTGATTTTCCCCGGGGCAGCCAAGTCTTGGCCAGAGGGTGAACTAACTGTCCAAATAATGAAGGCAGGTAGTCCCCTGGAACTGGAGGGAGAGTCAGAGCCCTGCCAACATGAAAGCAGCAGCAGGATGCCATGGCAGGTGAGTGCGAGAGAGGGCACTTCAAAATGGAGGCACTCCCTCACCAACTTTTTTTAAAGTTCAAATAAAAAATGGTTTCTGCAGCCAAGCCAGCACCGCGGATGGGGCTGTGGGAGCAGGGCGGGCCTCTTAGCCTTTCATGGTGCACTCGTACCTCCCCTTGCCCCATGTCTGCCCCTAAAAAGGTGCCTACAGGAGGCAAAACTTGCCGCTGCTGCCTCCAGCAACCTGGAGGCCCACTGGAGAATCCCAGTCCGCCTCTGTGAACAGGCTTTAATAGGCCCTTAATTGATTTAATCAGCTACCCTGCAGAGTGTAGACAAGGAGCCCTGTGTTGCTTCCCCATTCAACTCTGGGAAACTATTTTCGATGCCTGCCTGCTGCCGTTCCCAGCCCCAGCAGAGCTGAGAAATGACCTCTTTAATGCTAAAGCTTCCAGGAACTTGACACATCAGCACAAGAACTCCTAAGCGATGGTACAGGCGAATACAGTACACTCGGTACATCAAGCCTCGAAGAGCGTAAGAGAAGCCCTGAAAATAATCCTTCTGCATAAAAGGATAAAATGCAAAGCTTGCATTTATTTAGCGGTTTTCTTGCCCTCAGCACATTCCAAAGTGCTTTATAGAACCAGAGAATCCCAACAGTGCAGAAGAAGGCCATTCGGCCCATTGAGTCTGCACCTACTCTCCAAAAGAGCATCTTACCTAGGCCCACCCCCACCCTCGGATGAAATCTGGTATCCTTCCCCAGTCTGGCCTATACGCGACTCCAGATCCACAGCAATGTGCCCTGTGAAATACTGTACAAGCAGTTGTATCAAAGCACTACAGAGAAAGGCACTAGCTACACCACATGGTCTGCAATGGCTCAAGAAGGTGGCTCACCACCATCCTATCAAAGGCAGCTAAGTATAGGCAACAAATGCTAACCTTTCCAGCCACGCCCATTTCCCATGAATTAAGACAGTTCTACAAACTTCTCCTGACGAGGATCTGCTGCCAGGATTTTTAAAGTTTAAAGGTTATTTATTAGTCACAAGTAGGCTTACATTAACACTGTAATGAAGTTAATGTGAAAATCCCCCAGTTGACACATTCCAGCGCCTGTTCGGGTACACTGAGGGAGAATTTACCATGGCCAATCCACCTAACCTGCGGACTGTGGGAGGAAACTGGAGCACTCGGAGGAAATCCACGCTGACACGAGGAGAACGTGCAAACTCCGCAAAGACAGTGACCCGAGGTGGGAATCGAACCCGGGCCGCTGGCGCTGTGAGACAGCAATGCTAACCACTGTGCCACCATGCTGCCCCAGGATTTACCCGTATCCACAAAGCTCCCACCTGCCATAGGCCAGTGCCTCACCGCCCAAGGAACAAAAACATTACGGGGAGCGGGGAATCAGGAGCAGCATGCCAAGTCCACTGTTGCAGAGTTTAATTCCCATTCTACCTGGTTTCTTATTGGGCTGAAAGCCCCCTTGTGTTGCGATCACTGAAACCAAAAAACAACCCTGCTGCATTGTGAAGTGTTGACTTAACTGAATTAAATCCACTGATGTGGTGTTGATTAAGGTCTTAATCCGCCACATAGGGAGACCTTTCGTGTCAGTCTCCGGAAACACAATATTAAATTGAGCCTGTCTAAGTGGATGCGATATTCCGCTAATATCAAGATAAACATTATTGTGGGATTCATTGGGTCAGGAGGTTGGAGGAGATTGTTCCTCATCAGTTCAGCACTGTGCTTCAGCTTTTAGTGGAGAGAGTTTAAATTGCACTCCAGTATTGAAGGTTGCAGTTTATCTTGTGGTTGACTAGCAGCTCTTAAAATAACATTTTAATGGAATAGCTGTTTTCAGAACCTATTACTAATCTCTTATAAATTTAAGAACTGCTCCCGGCCAATTTTTTTTTTTGCATCCCTTTGGCTTCGGTCTTTTCTTTCGCAGCTGTCAGACCGAGCAGTTTCTGCTGTAGGATACACACAAACATTAAAACATCCTCCAAGTCCATTAGTTGCGGTGCTTTCGTTGAACCTGTTGGCAAGGAGACCTGTGGGCAAGTTGGGGAATCAGCTTTTGATTTGATTTGATTTTTTGATTTGATTTGATTTATTATTGTCACATGTATTAATATACAGTGAAAAGTATTGTTTCTTGCGTGCTATACAGACAAAGCATACCGTTCATAGAGAAGGAAAGGAGCGGGTGCAGAATGTAGTGATACAGTCATAGCTAGGGTGTAGAGAAAGATCAACTTAAAGCAAGGTAGGTCCATTAAAAGTCTGACAGTAGCAGGGAAGAAGCTGTTCTTGAGCCGGTTGGTTTGTGACCTCAGACTTTTGTATCTTTTTCCTGATGGAAGAAGGTGGAAGAGAGAATGTCCGGGGTGCCTGGGGTCCTTGATTATGCTGTCTGCCGAGGCAGCGGGAAGTGTAGACAGAGTCAATGGATGGGAGGCTGGTTTGCGTGTTGGACTGGGCTACATTCATGATCTTTTGTAGTTTCTTGTGGTCTTGGGCAGAGCAGGAGCCATACCAAGCTGTGATATGGTGCATCTGTAAAAATTGTAGCTGACATGCCAAATTTCCTTAGTCTTCTGAGATAGTAGAGGCGTTGGTGGGGCTTTCTTAACTATAATGTCAGCATGGGGGGATCAGGACAGGTTGTTGGTGATCTGGACACCTAAAAACTTGAAACTCTCGACCCTTTCTACTTCACCTCCGTTGATGTAGATAGTTTTTTTTTAACTCAAGATCTGACCTTTGCGGGTGTGACTTGATCCCTGCACACGATGGACATCAGCAAATCTAGCTGGATCTTGATGAAGGAAAATCTGTTGGAAGCTGACTTCAGTAATGGAAGTGAAAACTAAACCTTCCTCCCATGCTTTGTGAGCATGCTTGAGTGTGGAACGATGCAGTGCAGGCTTGGCAAGTTCCAGATTTTGAATCCTGCCTGTGCTGGCTTGGTGGCTGGTTTCAACTGAGGCAACTGCAAGGATGCCACAGTTCACCTCAGCTCTCTTGGGCTAAGGTTGGGGTGAAGCCAGCCAGCATTCACCTCTCCTTTATTGCTGCACAACAACCTTCACTGGAAATCCTGTCTGTATAAGTATCAGGTGGAAGGTAGGATAAGGTTCAGCAATACTCCACACGGTGAAATAGCGTGCCAGGATTTGTTATCCAGAAACAAAGGCATGAAGCCAGCCAAATGAGCTGAATACTGAGAAGCAGCCAAACTCTGGAACCTGTGTAATGCAGGGTTGTGCAAAATTCGGAATGAGGGGAGGGGGAGTATTTGGCTCGGGATGGAGTGGGTTTAATATCCAATTGCAAATACGCATTCCAGCTAGGAAAAGTAGAATAATAAGATCGACGTTCACCTTAGATGAAATATATATTATCACAGAATGTATGAAACCTGAGGAGTGATCACGGCAGTTGTTTCCAAAGTGATTCTTGTTCTTGATGTAGAGTTCAGCACATGCGAGGCATTCCTTGAAAACCACATATTTTAATCGGAGTGTGGCAGGACCAGGGCATGTTACAGCGATTCCAGTTCAGTTCAACAAAATTCATGTAACACATTCCTGTAACAAGAACACCCTCGGCGCACATTCCAATGACAGAACGTGCTTGGTAATGCCTAATGCCGCCAGCCGTTCCCCCATACCATAGATGCTAATCATTTTAATACAGCAAGGGAGTGTGATGCATTATAAATGTCAAGGGAGGTGAATGTGCATCATATTGATGCAAGAAGGTCTGATGCACAATTGAAATATGTTAGTGCTCCTTAAAGAGCAATCTGTCATAATTACACTAGGTGTAATTTTTTTATTTAATCTTAGTAGTATTGTTGTTTGTTGCTAGAACCTGGAAAGCTTGAAGATTAAATCATTTAATTTACTCTGAGGATATAATTTTCAGGGAATTCTTGGTGTGAAAACCGCTGTGATATCAAGGAAACAGAGAAACATAGAAGATAGGAACAGGAGGAGGCCATTTGGCCTGCTCCGCCATTCATCACGATCATGGCTGATTGTCCAACTCAATAGCCTAATCCTGCTTTCTCCCCATAACCTTTGATCCCATTTGCCCCAAGTGCTATATCCAGCCGCCTCTTGAATACATTCAATGTTTTGGCATCAACTATTTCCTGTGGTAATGAATTCCACAGGCTCATCACTCTTTGGGTGAAGAAATGTCTCCTCATCTCCGTCCTAAATGGTCTACCCTGAATCCTCAGACTGTGACCCCTGGTTCTGGACTCCCCCACCATCGGGAATATCCTCCCTGCACCTACCCTGTCTCGTCCTGTTAGAATTTTATAAGCCTCTATGAGATGCTCCCTTATTCTTCTGAACTCCTGATCCAAGGACTGTACTGGTAAAGAATAAGTAAACATATTTAATACCAGAAATAGTTGCGCTGGTACTGATTGGCTGTTGTGTTCCCCCTTTTGCACTTGTTGTCTTCCACGAACCTCGGAATTATTGCAGCACACCAACTTGTGAGAACAAAAGCCCTTTAAAAGATACTTGAAGTTTCGTTAGCCCACTTCTTATGAGGAAAGATTAGAAAAACTCTTTCATTGACCTTCAAAGAACTGAGTTAATGGGACCCTTGCAAGCTACATGAACTATTAATTGGAATAAAGAATAATGTGGAGCTAGGTATAGAGCTAAACCACAACCATAAGGTAACAAGGTAACAGAAACCCAACAAGCAAAATGGTACAGTGTGAGGAACACTTCTAAGCACCTCTACCATGTTAAAAAGCACAATGTAAATGCAAGTTGTGATCACAAAGGCTGATGTGATCTCCTGAGTAGGGTGATGGGAACATAAACGCTGGGCTAATGATAAAGGAACTTAGTTGGTGGGGCCATAGATTTCATTAAAAAGCTGAACTCGGTGGATAAAGTGGCCTCCGCCAGTTGTACTTCTCCATGACCTTCTGTATTCACTTGTTATAAGTGATGCTGTCAATATCACCCAAACACTCATCTTTATCTTTATTTGGTCTACATTTCAAAGTTTGTAAAAAATGCCTCAAACAGTATTATCTTTTAGAAGATTATGGGAAAGAATTACTGCTGGAATGTTCCTACTCGTTGCCATTACGTCATTGGAAGACCGATTGAGACTTAGGGAACTTTGCCCCTGTTACAATCCCTATTGAGACTGATAACATTTAAAAAGATACTTGAATTACAGTGATTGACTAAAAGCGTCACACGGCAAGATTTCAAGCTTTAAAACGTTGACTGTAATAAACAAACTAAAATCAATTTTGTCTAAACTCTATTCAGCAACTTATACTCTAAACTATAGTCGATTCCCCACTTAACTTTTAAAACAGCTGGAAATCCCTCTCCAAGATTATAGTTTATTCTCTTCCTTAAGTGGACCCTACACTCTCCAGGATGCAGTCCGAAGCTATTTTCAACTCCCGATTGCTTACTTCACTTTTCCCTCTTCAGCTGGATAACTTTTAATCCCCAAACAAACTTTCATAGTGAGGGTTACCCTAGACATTCCTCTAGGTGTATCTTCTAGCCTTATTTAAATCCTCACAAACTTGGGTCTCTTCAACCTGAACATGACCTCCCACCCGTATACTGGATGGTGAATGGTAGAGGCTGGTTACCTCCATTTCTCCTTGTTTTTCTTGTTAAGGACTAGATCAGAAACTCCAAGATATGAAGTTAGCCGAGCCCTAACTTTTACATTTGATTTTGGCATTAAGGTGAGCATAAGATGTTTCGCTCCAGGAGTGATTCCAGTGACCCACTAGGAAGCTTTCATCAAATCAAACTTTATTTAAGAACACAGTTAGAATACAACAATAAGAATGAGTAGAACTTTTACCAATTAAAATACTTAAACCTGACAAAGTATAATTCTTAACAGCTAGCTATCTCTATTGTTCCAACTTAACAGTATCCCCACGTAAATCTCTTCTTTAGAACCAGTTAGCACAGAAACCAAAGATGCTTGCATGGGTACTAGATTTCTGTCCTTTTAACACCTCGGGAGAGTGATCCAGATGGACATTTATCATCTAATTCTCACGCAGTAACTTCCAGAGAAACTCCCATCTTCAGGCAGTGGAATCTCGGAGAAAAAGACTTATTTCTTGGCAGATTCCAGTCTCCCCTTCAAACAGAGCAAGAGATACAGAGAAAGCAACCTTTCTCTAAAGATCTCAAAAAGCAGACTGCCTAGAGTTCTCTGTGAAAGCCTAGTTTCACCCAGTCATAGAATCATAGAATCCCAACAGTGCAGAAGGAGACCATTCAGGCCATCGAGTCTGTACCAACTCACAATCCCACCCAGACCCTATTCCCATAAACTCACTGACACTAGGGTAAATTTAGCATGGCCAATCAACCCAACCAGCACATCTTTGAGTGTGGGAGGAAACCAGAGCACCCGGAGGAAATCCATGCAGACACGGGGAGAATGTGCAAGCTCCACACAGACAGTGACCCAAGCCGGTATTGAACCTGGGTCCCTGGTGCTGTAAGGCAGCAGTACTAACCACTGTGCCATTGTGCTGCCCTCAGTCATATGACCTTACCTGTCAATCAACCTAATCAAATGCTACTCTGCAATATCCCAGTGGGAAACACAAAATGACAGAACCCTGCATAAGTTTAGTTCAAAACAAATGGTATAATAATTAAGATCAATAATGCTGATGCAATAACTGTACAGTATTGTATACAGACAGAACAGCTCTGAAATTGAAACAAGCTGCCACAACAGATCCTGCACAAAAAACATGAGAAATACATTTCTTAAAGGCACAGTATCATCATACACTCTCTTTCTCCCACTCTTTCAGACTGACCTATCAATAAGGTTCAGGGATATCTTAAGAAAAACCTTCTAATCCCATACTACAGTGGCTTTGCTATGGATCTTTTTCTGTCTCAAAGTCCAGCTCCATGGCAAAGTCAATCACATGGGCCATTTATCCAGGTAGAAATGCTAATAAGTTATCCACTTGAACTCATCACAAGTGCACTTGCCATTGTCCACAGGTGTGAACATTTTGCACCTTCTTCCCAGTAAATCAGTCTGGGCCTCACTGCCCCTATTAGGGTTGTCAGCCCTTCAGGACTGGCCTGACATCTCCAGGAATTGAAGAACAATCTCCAGAAAACTGCTGTATGCAACCTTGGAGAAAAATCATCGGGACATTAAAAAAAACTGAGTTTTTTTGTCATTTTCTTCCAATCAGATATTTTAAAAAATTAAAATGGGGGAGGGGTGTGGCAGAGGCTGTTTGGTTGAGAGTCAAGCAACATCCAATTGATTAGAGTTTTTTTGGCTTTCTAACTGGCGGAGGAAGATTGGCATCAAAGGATGGATTTATTGGCCAACTAATGGCGAGAATGTGGGGGCAAGTCTAGTGATGAAAAATCTAAGAATACATTTAATCATAGTTGGCAATCCTAATCCGCATCGCAAACAAACCACCCAGTCTTGTTGTCAAGCAGGATTTGGGGCAGGTGACATGATCCTCTTCCATTTTACCTTGAATATAGGCAGCCAGTCCCAAAACATAACAAACTTATAAACATCATATTTGTAACAACCCCTATATGCTTGACCTCAGTGAGACAGAAGAAGTATGTGATTGGCTTACTCACAATGTTGTCACACATGTTGACACTAAGATTGGTGGCATAGTGGACAGTGAAGAAAGTTATCTCCAATTGCAACGGGATCTTGATCAATTGGGCCAGTGAGCTGACAAATGGCAGATGGAATTTAATTTAGACAAATGCGAGGTGATACATTTTGGTAGCTGGAACCAGGGCAGGACTTATTCAGTTAATGGTAGGGCGTTGGGGAGAGTTACAGAACAAAGAGATCTAGGGGCACATGTTCATAGCTCCTTGACGTGGAGTCACAGGTGGACAGAGTGGTGAAGAAGGCATTCGGCATGCTTGGTTTCATCAGTCAGAACATTGAATACAGGAGTTGGAATGTCTTGTTGAAGTTGTACAAGACATTGGTAAGGCCACACTTGGAATACTGTGTACAGTTCTGGTCACCCTATTATAGAAAGGATATTATTAAACTAGAAAGCGTGCAGGAAAGATTTACTAGGATGCTACCGGGACTTGATGGATTGAGTTATAAGGAGAGGCTGGATGGACTGGGACTTTTTTCTCTGGAGCGTAGGAGGCTAAGGGGTGATCTTATAGAGGTCGATAAAATAATGAGGGGCACAGATCAGCCCGATAGTCAATATCTTTTCCCAAAGTAGGGGAGTCTAAAACTAGAGGGCATAGGTTTAAGGTGAGAGGGGAGAGATTCAAAAGTGTCCAGAGGGGCAATTTTTTCACACAGAGGGTGGTGAGTGTCTGGAACAAGCTGCCAGAGGTAATAGTAGAGGCGGGTATAATTTTTGTCATTTAAAAAGCATTTAGATAGTTACATGGGTATAATGGGTACAGAGGGATATGGGCCAAATGCGGGCAATTGGGATTAGTTTAGGGGTTTTTAAAAAAAGGGAGGCATGGACAAGTTGGGCCGAAGGGCCTGTTTCCATGCTGTAAACCTCTGTGACTCTATGACCAGAGGAAATTCTACTGAACAAGGACACTGGCTGAGGTAAGCTGTAAGCTGCCTTGTACATCAAACTATACCAAGACCTGGCATCTCCTGGTTCATAATTATTTTTTCAGTTGCATAACCTGTGTACAAACTAGTGCAGGACATTGGTTGTCCTTATATAAGCTGATGTCCAACACTATGTATTGTCCTGTAATTATAACATCATTGGATTGGTTTGGCCAGTACCAATATTTTTTTATATCAATAAGAAGTCTGTTACAACAATTAATGCTGAAGGTAAGTCATTACACCCTGCCAGTACTGGAAAATGGCTACTGATGCTGCATGCTTTTGCATGGAAGCTTTGTTTCATTAAGGTCACAGCTTTGCAGTCTTCGTTCAAAAGGTGGATGGAATCAGAGAATACGATCCTCAAAACAATGATAGAAGATCCCAGAGCCAGATATTTTTTAAAAATTACATCTATTCAGCTTTCACCGAGTCACCTCAGTTACATTTGTGCACGGTTTTATAAATGGATCCTTAGGCCAACTGAAGTAAAGATTCAAAACCTACAACAGAGAGAGAGTGAGAGTCAGGATAGGTTTAGTTTTCCATAGGCGTTTATTTCTTTCCTCTTGCATTCTCCAACAACGATGAGAGGAACATCCATAAAACGTCAAACTCCTCGAAAGTTCAGTGACACTTAGTTTGTTTGGCAGGAGGGCAGATTGTATTGAAATCTCATTCATAGTTTCTCCCCATGATGGTTTGAGTTTCATTTTACTGAAGAAATTGCTATTTCTTCACTTCAATCACACAATCAATTGATGTGCAGAGTTAGTTCCACTGTTTGGACTTTCTTTTTAAAAAAGCAATTTGTAACTCAAGCAAACTGTTTGTCTCTCGTGGTGTGCATAAACTTAGTCAATCTAGTTTTCTATTCTGAAATAGGAACGTGAACTTTTTCTTTATTCTTTCATGGGATGAGGGCAGTACTTGCAAGGCCAGTGTTTGTTACCCATCCCTATTGCCCTTGAACTGAGTGACTTGCCCAGCCACTTCAGTGGGCAGTAAAGAGTCAACCACATTGCTTTGGGTCTGGAGTCACATGTAGGGCAGACCAGATAAGGATTTCCCTGACTAAAGGACATTAGTGAATGTTACATAGCGACTGGGAGCTACCACAAAGAGAAAAGTAATGAGGTGCCACATTTGTGGGTTTCAGTAAAACAGGATGCAGGTTTATTAAGGAGATGATGTTTGTTCCAGGCCTAAGAAGGAAGAGCCACAAAAACCCACAAATCTCTGCTTACCTCACTACAGGTCTTGTGATGTTATACCAGCAGAGTTGCAACCATTTTAAATACATAGCATCCCTCCCCCTTTACTTCTTTAGTTTTTTTTTAATGTTTCAACAACAGACCCAATTGAACAGTAGATACATTATTTTGTATCATTATCTCCCATATATACAATTAATAAGACAGTCTCTCAGGTGGATTTATGTTTCTTTTGAGTTGTACGTGACCTTCCATAGAAATGGTCTCAGTTGCATCCCATTTTTAAAAATTGCTATCAATCTTTTTCAGTTTCTTATGAAAGCCATCTTTATTAATGATGAGACCCAAGTACTTTATGGATGTATTGAAAACGTCACACTTTTCCTTTTTGACTAGGAGATTATGTTTTTGCAGACATTCTAATATAGCTTCCAAGTTCTTCAAGTGCTCTGTTCACTTGAACCTGTGATATGGGTATCATTAGACAACACCACACCATTTCGTCCACTCAGAATTTGATCCTTCGGTCTCTGGAATAGAGCAGGTGCGGATGTTATCCCAAATCGAAACAGACCTTTGTGTGTCACAATAGTGAGTAATGGTTGTGAACTTGCAGCCACATTCATTTGTAAATATGCTTGTAATAGATCTATTTTACTGAATATTCAGCCTGCGGATAGTCCAGCAAATATGTCTTCAATCAGCAGCAGTGGATATTGATCAGCGCACAATACTGGGGTGAATAGTCACCTGAAATCTCCATATATCCTCACAGAATGTTCAGGTTTTATTACAGGCATGATTGGTGTAGCCCGATCGCTTATAGTAACTGATTCAATGACTCCTGTTTTGACTCGTCTTTCTAGTTTTTCTTTGACTTTGGGTCTGATAACATATGGTGCTGTTCTGACTTTTAGATATTTTGGCGTCCTGTTTGGCTTAATTTTGAGTTGGACTTTAACGAGGGGATTTTCACAGTAACTTCATTACAATGTAAGCCTACTTGTGACTAATAAATTAATAAACTTTAAACTTTAAAAAAAACTTTTTAAAGACTCCTGTCATTGAGCCCAATGAGTTTTCAAGCACACTTTTGTACTATTCCAGAAGTTGCTGTGGGTTAGTCTTACTATCGACCAGTTAATTTATAGCTCGCCACTTGAGTTTAATTTTTCCCAACTATGCTGTACCGAATAAAGGAGGAAAGTTTCCACAAACAACGTAGAGAGGCAATTCCGCTGTCTGTCCATTCACTTCCACTTTTACCCTAATTAATCCTTTTAGTGGTATGACCTCTTCTGTGTACGTCTTTAGGATAACATTTGATGGTTTCAATGGTAAATGTTTTAACTTCTGCTTATAGATTGTCACAGATATCAATGATACTGCAGCCCCAGTATCCACTTCCATTTTGACTACTTTATCATCAAATTTTGGGAATACTCAAAAATATTCTGAATTGTCATGTACCGACAAGACGCCTAGCGTCAACTCTTGAACTTGTTTTGGCATAATAACCTCCAAAGGTGTCTTCATCTTCGCCTTCATCTCATAGATTTTTCCTGTAGACTTGGATGTTTTCTTTTTCTTAGACAGTTTTGGTGTAGAGGAAGTTTGCCGTGTCCAGCAATCTTCGGCAATATGGCCCTTTTTGCTATAATTCTCCCACTTTTTTTCCCTACTTCAGCATTCCCCTGCTGAGTGTCCAACTTGTGCATATTAGCGACACGCTTGTAGCTTTGCAGAATTATTTTTATTGGTCTCCATTTTGTGGATCTTCACCCCAACTCTGAACTGCAAAGTCTCTTTCACAGCCAGCTCCATTGACACTGCAATGTCTGTTGCTGATTCAAGAATCAGTAGGCAACTTTCTCTGAATAGCTTCCTTCCAGAGTCCACGCCCCAACCTATCATGAAGAATGCCATCAAGCATTGCACAAAATGCGCAACATTGAGTTAGCCTTCATAAAGTCGCCACAAGCTGTGAAATGCTTTCGCCTTCCTCCTCGCTTAATCAGTGGAACCTAATTCTTTTTGCAATAATGAGCGGTTTCGGCAAGAAGTGTTCTTCTAAGACTTTTGTCAGCCCGTCGTAGGTTTTAACTCCTGACTTTGTAGCAACGTAAAAGCTTTGCGCCCTACCAAACTGAGAAATGTTACAACCTTCAAGCCATCCAGTACTTGATTTGCTTGGAGATAAAATTGGAATCCTTCTCGGTATAAGTTCCAAGTCTCACACTCTTCATCAAATACATCAGTGCACTCGCTTCTCCGGCCAATTTTGGTTACTAGCTCAGGTTTTATACTTTCTTCAGTTTCCCCCTCTTCCTTGTACAATGCAAGAGATCATCCTGTCTAACAATGCAACACTTTATTTTGCCTGGAGCTTTTCCTTTTCACCCGAGTGGTAGCTTCTCTTTAAGATCCCACAGACATTTTGTTTTCTGTCCTGTGAGTCTCTGTTCCCGCAGCCTGTTTCACTCGTCATGTGCATGGTCCCCGCAGCTTGGCAGTCTACCCACTTTGCTTAATAGTAAGTAAGTTTAATCTTTGTTTCTTGCTTACTCATGATTTGTTTACTAAACCTTTTTGTAGTCTCAGAATCCTACAGTGCAGAAGAGGCCCTTCGGCCCATCGAGTCTGCACCGATGCGTGAAAGGCCTTGACCTGCCCACCTAATCCCACTTGCCAGCACTTGGCCCATAGCCTTGAATGTTATGGCGTGCCAAATACTCATCCAGGTACTTTTTAAAGGATGTGAGGCATCCCCCCTCCACCACCCTCCCAGGCAGTGCATTCCAGACTGTTACCACCCTCTGGGTAAAAAGGTTTTTCCTCAAATCCCCCAAAACCTCCCACCCCTCACTTTTAACTTGTGTCCCCTCATGACTGACCCTTCAACGAAGGGGAACAGCTGCTCCCTATCCACGCCCCTCATAATCTTGAACACCTCGATCAGGTCGCCCCTCAGTCTTCTCTGCTCCAGAGAAAACAACCCAAGCCTATCCAACCTCTCTTTATAACTTAAATGCTCCGTCCCAGGCAGCATCCTGGTGAATCTCCTCTGCAACCCCTCCAGTGCAATCACATCCTTCCTATAATGTGGTGACCAGAACTGCGCACAGTGCTCCAGCTGTGGCCTCACCAAAGTTTTTTACAATTTCATCATGACCTCTCTGCTTTTGTAATCTATACCGCGATTGATAAAGGCGAGTGTCCCATATGCCTTTTTCACCACCCTATTTACCTGCCTTTCCACCTTCAGAGATCTATGGACAAACACGTCAAGGTCCCTTTGTTCTTCGGAACTTCCCAGTGCCAGACCTTTCATAGTTTATTTCCTTGTCAAATTACTCCTTCCAAAGTGCATCACCTCACTCTTCAGGGTTAAATTCCATCTGCCACTTATCCGCCCATTTGACCATCTCATGTATATCTTCCTGTAACTCAAGACACTCCACCTCACTGTTAACTACGCGGTCAATCTTTGTGTCATCGGCAAACTTACTGATCCTACACACACACACACCCCCCCCCCCCCCCCCCCCCCCCCCGCTGCCGCAACCACATAGTCATTTATGTCATTTATATAATGACATAGGGGGGCCCAGCACGGATCCCTGTGGTACGCCATTGGTCACGGGCCTCCAGTCACCAAAACAGCCATCTGTCACCACCCTCTGTCTCCTATCACTAATGTGGAGATGCCGGCGTTGGACTGGGGTAAGCACAGTAAGAAGTCTCACAACACCAGGTTAAAGTCCAACAGGTTTATTTGGTAGCAAATACCATAAGCTTTCGGAGCAATGCTCCTTCGTCAGATGGAGTGGTCTCTGTTCTCAAACAGGGCACAGACACAGAAATCAAATTACAGAATACTGATTAGAATGCAAATCTCTACAGCCAACCAGGTCTTAAATGCACAGACAATGTGGGTGGAGGGAGCATTCAACACAGGTTAAAGAGATGTGTATTGTCTCCAGACAGTACAGCTTGTGAAATCGTGCAAGTCCAGGAGTCAAGCTGTGGGGGTTACTGATAATGCGACATAAATCCAACATCCCGGTTTAGACCGTCCTCATGTGTGCGGAACTTGGCTATCAGTTTCTGCTCAGTGACTCTGCGCTGTCGTGGGATGTTGGATTTATGTCACATTATCAGTAACCCCCACAGCTTGACTCCTGGACTTGCACAATTTCACAAGCTGTACTGTCTGGAGACAATACACATCTCTTTAACCTGTGTTGAATGCTCCCTCCACCCACATTGTCTGTGCATTTAAGACCTGGTTGGCTGTAGAGATTTGCATTCTAATCAGTATTCTGTAATTTGATTTCTGTGTCTGTGCCCTGTTTGAGAACAGAGACCACTCCATCTGACGAAGGAGCATTGCTCCGAAAGCTTATGGTATTTGCTACCAAATAAACCTGTTGGACTTTAACCTGGTGTTGTGAGACTTCTTACTGTTCCTATCACTAAGCCAATTATGAACCCACCTTGTCAGATCACCCTGTATCCCATGTGCATTAGCCTTCTTAATAAGTCTCCCATGTGGGACTTTGTCAAAGGCTTTGCTGAAATCCATGTAAACTACATCAACCGCACTAACTTCATCCACACACTTGGTTACATGTTCAAAAAATTCAATCAAATTTGTTAGGCATGACCTCACGACAGACAAAACCATGCTGACTATCGCTGATCAAACTTTGTCTGTCCAAATGGAGATAGATTCTCTCCTTCAGAATCTTCTCCAGTAGTTTCCCAAACACAGATGTGAGACTCACTGGTCTGTAGTTCCCTGGCTTGGCTTTATAACTTTTCCTAAATGGAAGGACCACATTAGCTGTTCTCCAGTCCTCTGGCACCTCCCAGGTGCAGTAAGAAGTCTCACAACACCAGGTTAAAGTCCAACAGGTTTATTTGGTAGCAAATACCATAAGCTTTCGGAGCACAGCTCCTTCGTCAGATGGAGTGGAAGGAGCTGTGCTCCGAAAGCTTATGGTATTTGCTACCAAATAAACCTGTTGGACTTTAACCTGGTGTTGTGAGACTTCTTACTGTGCTTACCCCAGTCCACGCTGGCATCTCCACATCATGACCTCCCAGGTGGCCAGGGAGGAATTAAAAATTTGGGTCTGAACCCCTGCAATTTCCTCCCTTGCCTCCCACAACAGCCTGGGACACAATTCATCCGGACCTGGAGATTTGGCCACTTTTAATCCCACCAATACCTCCAATACCTTGTCACTCCTTCTGATAATTTACTCCAGATCCTCACAGTCTCTCTCCCCGAGTTCCATAACTACCTCCTCATTCTCATAGGTGAAGACAGATGTGAAATTTTCGTTTAACACCCGACCTGCCTCCACCCACAGATTGTAGTGCATCAGAGGTTTTCTTTCCTTGCCTTCGATCATCTTTTCGATCCAAAATGCTGGGTTTTCTTTATTTCTTGAATTCAATCGACAAATTTGTCCGACCCTCATCGCCAGTTCCCTCTTTGTTACTTATCGGCCGAGAGTCACACAAAGAGAAAACTATTGAGGTGCCACATTTGTGGGTTTCAGTAAAACAAATGCAGGTTTATTAAGGAACTGTTTCTTGTTTCAGCTCTAAGTTGGAAAAGCTACAAAATCCCACGAAAACCTCTGCCTACATCACTGCAGGTCACATGATGTTACCCCAGCAGAGATGCAACCACCTTAAATACATAACAGTGAACCAGCTGGGTTTTTACAAAAATCAATGACAGTTATCAAGGGCACCATTGTTGAGACCAACTTTCCATCCCAAGTTCATTAATTGAATTTAATTGTCACCAGCTGCCGTGGTGGGATATGAATCCATGTCTTCAAAGTATTAGCTTGTATTTCTAAATTGATAGCCCAGTGACATTACCACTACACTGCCGTCTCCTCTTGGAAATACACAGCAGGTCAGGCAGCATCCGTACAGAGAGAAACAGTTTTAACTTGATGCTGTTTCTTATTTCCTTTAGTTTTTCTATCCAGCATTTTGGTCTTCTGTGCAAGACTAACAATTTAGTCACTGGCAGTTACGATGGAAGAGAAAATCATGCATCTATTGAATAGAATGCTAAATAGTCCACTGTTGCCCATTTGGTACTACCCCAGAGATTAATCTATTCCCTCCTGCAACTCTTTCCATGATGGTTGTGCTTTCTTTTCAGTGATTGGATAGGCACATGGAGCACACCAGGATGATAGGGAGTGGGATCGCTTGATCTTGGTTTCAGATAAAGCTCGGCACAACATCGTGGGCTGAAGGGCCTGTTCTGTGCTGTACTGTTCTATGTTCTATTGAAAGATCTATGGAAGCACCAAGGAGGGAGGGAGTTGTCTTTATAAGGCATGGGAAAGGTTTATGGCTCAAGTTACAACATGCATTTACTTGACACTTTTTACATAATAAACGCCCTGAGATGCATCACACGGAAGCATTATAAAACTAAAGTTGACACCAAACCATGTAAAGTGACATTTGGACAGATGAGCAGAAGTTGGGTCAAGGATAGTTTTTAAGGAGCATCTTAAAAGAGAGAAGAGCGTTTGAGTGTCTGAGAGGTTTAGAGAGGAAATTCCAGAGCTTGGGACCTTGGTAGCTGATGGCACATCTGCCAGTAGTGGAACAGTTAAAATTGGGACGCTCAAGAGGCCACAGCTAGAGGAACACAAGTATCTCTGAGGTTTGTGGGGCTTGAGGAGGTTACAGAGATGGGGAGAGGCCAGCCCGTGAAGGGATTTGGAACAAGGATATTTTCATGAAATGCCAATCACTGGACATGTCTTTGATGGCCTTCACCCTTGCAGCGTTTTATTCTTTCCTTTATTAGTGAATTGCTAATTGAGTACAACTTTATTCAAAGAATTAATACATTCCTGCAGAGGTAGGTAATCTATCTTCATAAAGCAATAGCTTGCAACAGAAATTCACTGTCAACTATACAAAGTGTTTGCAACAGGAATTTAACATCAAGCAGGGAAAGGGGAAAATGCTTAGACACTTACTGTGTGGCTGGCATTCTGAGGCACCACGGTTAATTGATAATGACTTTTGAGCTCACAACAAAGGTACAGTTAATTTAAGATCAAGGAATGCAGTCAAGACCATTGGAAAGTCGATGAAAATGTTGAAAATAGTCAGTAAGGCCAAAAAGGACCTTGCAAAAGCATTACTTGCAATTTATCCAGTCTGCTTATTTTACCCTTTCAAATATTAATCTGAGGCAGTGAAATCAATGAAGCGCTTAATTTATACACCAGAGAAATGTTGATGCATTAGTTGTTGTCACAGTAATAGAGTCAGCTCTGTCAGACCTAACTCGACCCCCCTAGTGTTTTGATTAGCAGCTGTTTTTGACCTCTCTCGCCTCCCCAAGGAACATGATATTCAACAAGCAAATCTTACTGATGAGGGCGGAAACATTGGTTAGAAAGAAAAGTACGAGAATAGATACGTCTGATGGTTTATTTTCTGCTAACTCCGAGGAATTGAATATTACGATCTGGGCTGGTAATTCGATACAGTATTGAAGAAATATTGCAATGTCAGTGATTCCTTCTTTCAGGTAAGATGTTAAATTGACCTCCGTTGCCCCTTTCTGGTGGCAGAACAGATCCCATGACTCGCTCTTGAAGAAGAGAAAGAGTTTGTCCTGAGGTAGCTGCCAATACTCATCCCTCAATTAACACCACCTAATACAAACTATCTGGTCATTCATCTCGTGTGCCGATTGTGGGACTTTACTGTGTGCTGCCTTTCCAGCGCAGTAACCGTGGCTATACTTCCAGAATAATTCATTGGCTGCAAGCTGCTTTGTGAGTTCATGAAGAAGTAACCTACTCAAACACAATGTGAGGGCATTTTAATATTTTTTACAATTTATTGCTGCTCATTCTGGTGGCTTCTGATGTCCTAATAAACCAGCTGGTTGGATTAATAAACAATTACGTTGTAGAGGGATAGGCTGGTAACGCGCTGCTGTGCTGTAATTCAATTGAGCATGTTCAGTGACCACCAGAAGGCATAAGAGTGAACCCGAGTGCTCATTTAATATCTGCGCATCCCTAGCCAGTGAGCTCGCTGTGAATCCAGGTGGAAGGCCAAGCTCCGTCTGACAGGGTGCTGCTGAGGTTGAAAAGTCAGAACAAAGACACATTGGGAGCTAGCGATCTGCCAAGTTAAAGCTTGGGTATTTTTGAATGTCCCTGGATCGTACAGGGGGAAGGGAGATTGTGAGATTGACAAATTGGTTCGATGTCTCTTTTCAAGAAAGTGAAAACACAATCTTGAACACCAGAATCAGCTGGAGTATCATCTGTGGTGCGCTGGTTCAGCTATCAGCATAACAGCTGCAGATGGCAACGTGCCAAGGTACAGCTGATGCTGCACCCCAGCTGGTTCCAACACTCAGATTTAATTTCCCATCTTAAAAGACTCAACTAACAATTGATGTGTTGATAGCAGGTTTATATTTAATTATTTCTGCTGTAACCACAGCATATTTCAGTGGCAATTATCTGTTATGTTCAGCCTGTTTTATCTTACCTGTTGATATTCCTGTGGTTGTGGGGAAATGTAGTATAAGGGTCTGGCACATGGAGGGTTAAAGTGGGACTGAGTACAGTACCGCCCACACAATGATATAAGAGAGCATATGACCAACACCCAGGATCAATTGAGTGTTGGACAGAGCCGTGAGTACCGGCAGGCATGGAGACACCTCCTATCTTTTACCCTTTACTGTATATTTGCAGTTACAGAACCAGAGCAGTGCAGAGGAATTGTGCTCTGCTAAAAACAAACTGATCAGTGTAGAGATCAACTTTTACATTGGGAAATTGAGTTTTAAAGGAAAAACAAGAACTGACAGAGGTCTATAAAATAATGAGGGGCATGGATGAGGTAGATAGTCAACATCTTCTCCCAAAGGTGGGGGATTCTAAAACTAGAGGGCATAGGTTTAAGGTCAGAGGGGAGAGACATAAAAGAGTTCAGAATGGCAATTTTTTCACACAGAGGGTGGTGTCTGGAACGAGCTGCCAGAGGAAGTAGTAGAGGCGGGTGCAATTTTGTCTTTTAAAAAGCACTTAGACAGTTATATGGGTAAGACGGGTATAGAGGGATATGGGCCAAATGCGGGCAATTAGGACGAGCTTAGAGGTTAAAAACTGGGTGGCACGGACAATCATAGAGTATCATAGAATCCCTGCAGTGGAGAAGGAGGTCTTTCGGCCCATCGAGTCTGCACTGACCACAATCCCACCCAGGCCCCATCCCCATAACCCCACACATTAACCCTGCTAATCCCCCTGACACTAGGGTCGATTTAACATGGCCAATCCACCTAACCCGCACACCTTTGGAGTATAGGAGGAAACCGGAGCACCCGGAGGAAACCCACGCAGACACGGGGAGAATGTGCAAACTCCACACAGACAGTGACCCGAGGCTAGAATGTGAACCCAGGTCCCTGGTGCTGTGAGGCAGCAGTGCTAACCGCCGTGCCGCCCCAACCTTTGGACAACAAGTTGGACCGGAGGGCCTGTTTCCATGCTGTAAACCTCGATGACTCTATGACCCTAAGAACTGATGAGAACACTGGAATGTCACTCACAGAAAGTAGAACACTTGAAAGAGGACTTGAAATACTGAAATGACAAACTTGTAGAAGCAAATTCAACAAAGATAGATCTTCAAATAAAACTCGATGAACTCCTAGAACTAAAGAAGTCTCTAGTAAGCATGGTGCAAAATGGCTGCATTAGGGGAAAGAATTGCTGCTGTATTGGAACAATTGCTTGAAAGCAAAATTAACAATGATGAACTCCTTGAACTTTGGTCCAATCTGAACAACACAGAGGTTGAGATACGTGATATGGAAGAACAAATCCAGACATTGAAAGAAGATAAAGAAAAATTCAATGAAACAGGTTGACAACCTAATGAGTGAATTGGAAGAGTCCAACGAGCAGTCAGTGGCCATGGAAGGAAGGGTCTGAGCAGAACTGAATGCCCTGGCGATATTGTCAAAATCATAGTTCCACAGATAACCCTGAAATAAAGACAACTCCACTTACCAGGATAATTGTCAGGCTGAAAGAAAGGAATCATAAGCTAGAAAAACAGCTAGAAAGGAAGGAAGTACTTAAAAAACGGCCAAAACTGTGAAGCAAATGACAAGGAGGGTTCTATTTTTGAAACGTAAATAGATTTACGATGATTTTGTATTCACTTAAGGGACATGGGTGTCGCTGGCTGGCAAGCATTTATTGCCCATCCCTAGTTGCCCAAGGGCAGTTGAGAGTCAACCTTATTGCTATGGTTCTGGAGTCACATGTAGGCGCGACCAGATAAGGACGGCAGATTTCCTTCCCTAAAGGACATTAGTGAACCAGATGGGTTTTTTTCGACAATTGACAATGGTTTGATGGTCATCAGTAGATTCTTAATTCCAGATATTTTTTATGGAATTCAAATTCCACCATCTGCAGTGGGGGGATTCAAACCCAGAACATTAGCTGAGTTTCTGGATCAATAGTCTAGTGATAATACCACTAGGCCATCGCCTCCCTACATAGGGCGTGATTCTCCCATTCTTATTCTAATTGCACCAGCCAGTGGGACAAACAGAGAGTTTCCCGCTGGCATTAGCAGCGCTTCCCGGGTTCAGCCACCTTTATGGGGAAAAAGTATCCCCCATGGGAAACATAGAACATAGAACATAGAAAGCCACAGCACAAACAGGCCCTTCGGCCCACAAGTTGCGCCGATCATATCCCTACCTCTAGGCCTATCTATAGCCCTCAATCCCATTAAATCCCATGTACTCATCCAGAAGTCTCTTAAAAGACCCCAACGAGTTTGCCCCCACCACCACCGACGTCAGCCGATTCCACTCACCCACCACCCTCTGAGTGAAAAACTTACCCCTGACATCTCCTCTGTACCTACCCCCCAGCACCTTAAACCTGTGTCCTCTCGTAGCAACCATTTCAGCCCTTGGAAATAGCCTCTGAGAGTCTACCCTATCCAGACCTCTCAACATCTTGTAAACCTCTATCAGGTCACCTCTCATCCTTCGTCTCTCCAGGGAGAAGAGACCAAGCTCCCTCAACCTATCCTCATAAGGCATGCCCCCCAATCCAGGCAACATCCTTGTAAATCTCCTCTGCACCCTTTCAATGGCTTCAACATCTTTCCTGTAATGAGGTGACCAGAACTGCGCGCAGTACTCCAAGTGGGGTCTAACCAGGGTCCTATAAAGCTGCAGCATTATCTCCCGACTCCTAAACTCAATCCCTCGATTAATGAAGGCTAGTACTCCGTACGCCTTCTTGACCGCATCCTCCACCTGCGAGGCCGATTTAAGAGTCCTATGGACCCGGACCCCAAGGTCCTTCTGATCCTCTCCACTGCTAAGAATGGTACCCTTCATATTATACTGCTGCTTCATCCCATTGGATCTGCCAAAATGGATCACTACACACTTATCCGGGTTGAAGTCCATCTGCCACTTCTCCGCCCAGTCTTGCATTCTATCTATGTCTCGCTGCAACTTCTGACATCCCTCCAAACTATCCACAACACCACCTACCTTGGTGTCGTCAGCAAACTTACCAACCCATCCCTCCACTTCCTCATCCAGGTCATTTATGAAAATGACAAACAGCAAGGGTCCCAGAACAGATCCCTGGGGCACTCCACTGGTCACTGACCTCCATGCAGAGAAAGACCCCTCCACAGCCACTCTCTGCCTTCTGCAGGCAAGCCAGTTCTGGATCCACAAGGCAACAGCCCCTTGGATCCCATGCCCTCTCACTTTCTCAAGAAGTCTTGCATGGGGGACCTTATCGAACGCCTTGCTGAAGTCCATATAGACCACATCCACCGCTCTTCCTTCGTCAATGTGTTTGGTCACATTTTCAAAGAACTCAACCAGGCTCGTAAGGCACGACCTGCCCTTGACAAAGCCGTGCTGACTACTTTTGATCATACTAAACTTCTCTAGATGATCATAAATCCTGTCTCTCAGGATACTCTCCATCAACTTACCAACCACTGAGGTTAGACTCACCGGTCGGTAATTTCCCGGGCTGTCCCTGTTCCCTTTCTTGAATATAGGGACCACATCTGCAATCCTCCAATCCTCCGGAACCTCTCCCGTCTCCATCGACGATGCAAAGATCATCACCAAAGGCTCCGCAATCTCCTCCCTCGCCTCCCACAGTAACCTGGGGTACATCCCATCCGGTCCCGGCGACTTACCAACCTTGATGCCATTCAATAGTTCCAACACATCCTCTTTCTTTATGTCCACATGCTCGATCCTTTCTGTCCACCGCAAACCAGCAGTACAACCACCCAGATCCCTTTCCACCGTGAATACCGAGGTAAAGTATTCATTAAGCACCTCCGCCATTTCTAACGGTTCCGCACAAACTTTTCCCCCTTCACCTTTTAAGGGTCCTATGCCTTCACATCTCATCCTTTTACTCTTGACATATTTGTAGAAAGCCTTGGGATTCTCCTTAATGTTACCCGCCAAGGTCTTCTCATGACCCCTTCTCGCTCTCCTAATTTCTTTCTTAAGCTCCTTCCTACATCCCGTATACTCCTCTAAATCCTTAACACCTCCTAGCTCTCTGAACCTTCTGTACGCCTCTCTTTTCTTATTCACCAGGTTCATCACAACCTTCGTGCACCACGGTTCCCGTACCCTACCAACACCCCCCTGTCTCATCGGAACGTTGTCATGCAGAGCTCCAGACAAACATTCCTTGAAAATCCTCCACTTTCCTTCGGTACTTTTCCCCAAGAATGCCTCCTTCCAATTTACCCGTCTAATTTCCTCCCTGATGACACTGTATTTCCCTTTACTCCAGAGAAACACTTTCCTAGCCTGCCTGATCCTATCTCTTTCCAATGCTATCGTGAAGGAGATAGAATTATGATCGCTATCCCCAAGATGCTCACCCACCGAGAGATCCTCCACCTGTCCAGGTTCATTAGCCTGCCGGAACCTCCAGCTTCGCAGATCGGTGGGGCATCTCAATCTCAGCATTCCTCCTCAGCCCCCCCTCCCCCCACAATGGACATGGCAAGCACCCCTTCTGCCAAGGGGGAGCTCTCTCAGCCCCTCAGCACAGAGGGGTATTGCCCCAAGCAATGAATCAATGAATAGATGTCACTTGTTGCGTTTAGCTGAAACAAGTGCAATGTGTATACATATTCTTTCTGTCTGCAAATATGTGGCTTTCAGTACAGGCAAATGTGCCACACTGCTAGCTCAACTGACAATCTCAAATTGGTTGTCAGCAAAATTCCTAGCACACAGAGGATTATTGAGCAAATGTTGTCTAATCACGGAATCACATCTAATGTTGGACAATGTGTTTGCAAGCCCGGCCTGGTTGGGTACGGTCTGTATCTTGCCCGTTGTGAACAGTAGAAGGGACATGCCGTTTGATACATTCACCAGTCTTTGTGACATTCCACCTATATACCTAGCATCACACTGGCACTGAAATTCATAAAACACATTAAATCGTTTCACCTATTGCCCAATTTTTTAACATACCTTGCCCTTCCAGGGTAATCTGAAGTAGACAGGGCACTTTTCACAACTGAACGCGACAACTTTTGGTCCATTCATGAGTTTGCTTGATAAGCAGCATGAAATGATCTGACCAGGGTATCCTGAAGGATGTCTTTGATATGCCCCTATTTCAGCATCAAGCTTACTTTGCTCACCATGCAAACTTGATGCTGAAATATGCTGCACCAAAGGCAGCCTTGGTATTTATAATCACTGAAAATACATTGGTAAAGACTTGGGGGGAGTTGTGGTATAATGGCACATATGTCTGGCTGAGTACAATACCACCCACAGAGAGCACATGACCCACACCCAGGGCCAGTTGAATGTTGAACATAGCTAGCTGTATGTACGACAGCTCCTAGCTTTTACCCTTTACTGTATGTTTGGAAATATAACCTACGTAAGACAATGAAGACTTCTTCAGAGCTACCAAACTGGAACCAACATCCTACAATAAACTTCCGTTGATAAATCACCAGCTTTCCCAAGCACTAGCAGACTGCTCACTGGTCTGAACGCTCTTTGTTGCTCATAGGATGTAAGTAATAGAGTGAGGGCAATGGGTGAGGTGGCTGACATAACCATTCTGGGCCATCATGTTAGTCTGGTAGGTGCAGAAGAGACCCTATCACATGACTCCAAATTCAGGCCTACATCTTGAGTACCAATATGTGACAAAGCAGTTCCATGCCCTGAGTTCTTCGACAGATTTATTTGACAACGGTGTCCTCCATCACTACAGTGAAAAAAATGTGCTTTATGTTTCACTGGAATTCCCACTTGGTGTCATGCAGCTTACGGTTCAGTAGCCATATTCACTTGTGGAATTATATGGGTGGTAAGTCTATTCAGCAAGCTTTAATTGAATAATCAAACCACCACCTTCCTTTCTTGCTCCTCATTGATTAAAGATGGTTTCTGCAGACTTTCATAAAGCAATCCAGTCGGACTCAATCCCTCACTCTTTCCCTTGTTCCTGCAATAACAACTACTTCATATTTTTATCTCATGCTGTTAGAAAGCCTCAATGACTTCAATCAGACCATTGGGGTTAGCCCGTTGGAGTATGAACTCCCTGATTAAGGATCCAGTTGATGGGCCAATCAGGGAGTCTTTGCTTTGTACTGAACTGGGAGTGTCAGTTCCTCTGACACCCCTGGACGTAGACTGCTAACTGCTAGCACTCTGTGTACTGCTGCTGGAATTGTAAATAAAGGGGTTTTGGTGAAGGGACTTCTGCCTCCAAAGACTTATTACAAAAGCTACTTTTGAATCTGCATGCAGCACCCTATTGGGCAATAGTACATTCTAAATCCTAACCCCTCATTTCATACAAAGGGTTTTCCTCATGCCGCCTCTGGCTCTTTCGCTAATCGCTGAAATCTGTGTCCTCCAATTATTGACCCTTCAGCCCTTGGAAGCAGTTTCTTTTTCTTGCAGAATCATAGAATTGTCACTTTGATTTGATTTGATTTATTATTGTCACATGTATTAGTATACAGTGAAAAGCATTGTTTCTTACACGCTATGCAGACAGAACATACCCTTCATAGAGTACATTGGGGAGAAGGAAGGGAGAGGGTGCAGAATGTAGTGTTACGGTGGAGAAAGAGATCATTTGGCCCATCATATCTGCCCCAGCTCTCCATATTGAGCATTATAATTCAGTGCCATTCCTCTGCCTTTTCTCCATACCCCTGCAAGTCGTTTCTATTCACGATATCAAAGAACAAAGAAAATTACAGCACAGGAACAGGCCCTTTGGCCCTCCAAGCCTGCACCGACCATGCTGCCCGACTTAACTAAAACCATTACCCTTCCAGGGACCATATCCCTCTATTCCCATCTCATTCATGTACTTGTCAAGATGCCCCTTAAAAGTCACTACAGTATCCACTTCCACTACCTCCCCCGGCAGCGAGCTCCAGGCACCCACCACTCTCTGTGTAAAAAGTCTGCCTCTTACATCTCTTTTAAACCTTGCCCCTCGCACCTTAAACCTATGCCCCCTAGTAATTGACTCTTCCACCCTGGGAAAAAGCTTCTGACTATCCACTCTGTCCATGCCTCTCATAATCTTGTAGGCTTCTATCAGGTCTTCCCTCAATCTCCGTCGCTCCAGTGAGAACAAACCAAGTTTCTCCAACCTCTCCTCATAGCTAATGCCCTCCATACCAGACAACATTCTGGTAAATCTTTTCTGTACCCTCTCCAAAGCCGCCACATCCTTCTGGTAGTGTGGCGACCAGAATTGAACACTATATTCCAAGTGCGGCCTAACTAAGGTTCTATAAAGCTGCACCATGACTTGCCAATTTTTAAATTCAGTATCCTGGCCGATGAAGGCAAGCATGCCGTATGCCTTCTTGACTACCTTCTCCATCTGCATTGCCACTTTCAGTGACCTGTGTAACTGTACGCCCAGATCCCTTTGCCTATCAATACTCCTAAGGGTTCTGCCATTTACTGTATATTTCCTATCTGTATTAGACCTTCCAAAATGCATTACCTCACATTTGTATCATCTGATACTGTCTTGAATGCCTCAATTGAGGCAGCAGTACATTCGAGACCTGAAACACTCGTTGTGTGAAGAAGTGTTTTCTCACATCACATTTGGTTCTTTTGCAAATCTCTTTAAATCTGTGTTTGTTTGCAATCCTTTTACGAGGGTTTCTTCCCATCTACTCTGTGCAGCCCCCTCATGATTTTGAACATCTGTATCAAACCACATCCTAGCCTTTTTCTGTCCAAGGAGAGTAGACCCAAGCTCTCCAATCTATCCTCATAATTGAAGTTTCCCTTGCCTGGAACCATTCTTCTGCAATCTCTCCAAAGCATTAATGTCCTTCGTATAGTGTGGTGTCCAGAACAGTACACCATACCCCGGTCTAACTATTGTCTTATATAGGTTCAGCATAACCTCCTCAATTTGTACTCTATGCCCCTATTAATAAAGCCCAGAACACTGTATGTTTTTTTAACTGCTTTCTCCACCTGTCCTGCCACCTTCATTGATCTATGTACAAATACACCCAGGTCCCTCTGCTCCTTTACCCCTTCAACAATTTTACCCCTTATTTTATATTGTTAGTCCATGTCCTTCATCCCAAAATACTTACCTGCACTGAACTTCATCTGGCACTTTTCTGCCCAATCTACCAACTTGTCTATGTCCTTTTGAAGTTCTATACTTTCCTCTTCACATTTATAATATTTCAAGTTTTTGTGTCATTCGCAAATTTTTGTCCCCTGCACACCAAGATCTAGATCATTAATATATCAGGAAAAGCAAGGGTGCCAATACTGATCCCTGACGAACACCACTACAAACCTCTCTCCCGTCAAAAAAATATGCATTGACCATTACTCTTTTTCCGATTACTCGGCCAATTTTGTATCCACATTGCAACTGTCCTTTTATTCCACGAGATATAACTTCTCTCACAAGTCTGTTGTGCGGCACTGTATCAAATGCCTTCCGAAAATCCAGGTGCACCACATCAACAGCATTACCCTCATTGACTCTTTTTGTTACCTCCTCAAAAAACTCCTGAAAGTTAGTTAAACACGATTTCCACTTTAGAAATCCATGCTAGCTCTTCCTCATCAACCCACATTTTTCCACGTGATTATTAATTCTATCCCGAATAATTGTTTCTGAAAGCTTGCCCTCTACTGATGTTAAACTGGTCTGTAATTGCTGGGATTATCCTTACAAACATTTTTGGATATGAGCATAACATTTGCCATTCTCCAGTCCTCTGACACCTCTGAGTCTAGAGAAGACGGAAAGGTTAAGGCCAGCATCCCTGCAATTTCCATTCTCACTTCCTTCAATATCCTTGGATACGTATTTAAAGTTAAAGTTTTTATTTATTAGTCACAAGTAAGGCTTACTGCAATGAAGTTGCTGTGAAATTCCCCTAGTCGCCACACTCCGGAGCCTGTTCGGGTCAATGCACCTAACCAGCACGTCTTTCGGACTGAGGGAGAAAACCGGAGCACCCGGCGAAAACCCACGCAGACACGGGAGAGGACGTGCAAACTCCGCACAGACAGTAACCCAAGCCGGGAATCGAACCCGGGTCCCTGGCGCTGTGAGGCAGCAGTTCTAACCACTGTGCCACTGTACCGCCCTATACTCCATTTACTCTATCTAAACCCTTCAAGATTGAAAACACCTCTATTAAATCTCTTCCTTGCCTTAAAGCGAACGACCCCGGCTTTTCCAATCTATTTACACAACTATAATTCCTCAGTCCTGGAACCATTCTAGTAAATATATTTTGTGCCAACTACAAAGCTCACTCATCCTTCCTGAAGAATGGTGCCTGGAATTGGATACAGTACTTCCACCGGGGCTGAACGAAATGATCACCATCACCAAGGGCAACTCCAACAACTTAGTGCATATTAAAGAATTCCAAATCTCAAATACCTTTACACGAGCTGACTGGAATCATGTTTTACACAATTTTGTGTTCAGGTGATCACAGCGCAAATTGAAGATCCAAATCCTTTGCTTGTATTGTAACATCTTCCAAATCAACTGCTTATTTTTTCCTGCAGAAGCAGTTTAGATTCCTAACTCTATAATTGTTTTGAAATAAAGGTAAAATAAATTGGAGTTCAGATGCATAGCTTCCTGATACCTGGGCTATTGGAAAATTGTGAAACGTTATCTCAAAAAATATACAGATTTCCCCTAATGTTTTGTCGAGAAGTAATAGTTTTTTTTCAGTACTTGGCAAATAATACAATGATTCAAAAATTGTTTTCAGTGCACTATTTTAAAATCTGCCCACACTTCCCCAGCTTCACACCATAACTCACACACAAGCTTACATTTAGCATTCTTTGCCCCCTTTGTTCATGCTGCCACTCTTTGCTGCTTGAAGTCGTGTATAAAGAAATTGAAATCCAGCCAAACTAGTGTTTAGTTTAGTTTAAGTATTAGTGTCACAAGTAGGCTTACATTAACACTGCAATGAAGTTACTGTGAAAATGTCCTAGTCGCCACACCCTGGCACCTGTTCAGGTACACTAAGGGAGAATTTAGCACGGCCAACACACCTAACTAGCACGTCTTTCGGACTGTGGGAGGAAACTGGAACACCCAGACAGGGGCAGAACGCGCAGACTCCACGCAGACAGTGACCCAAGGCGGCAATCGAACCCGGGTCCCTGGCACTGTGAGGCAGCACTACTAACCATTGTGCCACTGAGTGAATTTGTGGCTGTGTGTTTGTATGTTCCTTTCATTTTTCTGTTCCCCTGCCCCTGCTAGAAGAGCTCTACATGAAATATGTTTGGACATCCTCAATATTAACTGCCCCATGTTTGGAAATCTTACTCAAGGAGACCACAAGAAGTCTTCTTGGGCCAAGGACAAATGGACACTGCATACACATTAGTAATGGGCAACAAATGCTGACTTTGCCAGTGATGCCCAAATACTGTGAGAGAATTTTGAAAACGAGGAGGCTTATGCATAGGACGGTGATATGGCCCAATCCTGTGCGGAGTGGAGCAAGCTTTGCTCTGCAAATGCTTTTGCAGTACCTGACTTGTCAGTCCTCATTGCTAACAGTTGCAAGAAAATAAAATGTTTCACTCACCAGTACCGTAGTTGCCTTGCACGCCAATAAGCATAAAATTCACTGAAAGGAATCGAGCTTGGTTGGCAGAATTCCAGACCATGCCAACTTCCTCTCTCTTCTCTCACAATCCCCAATTATCTACTCTTCATCAGGGAAGTGTATGATATTTATCAATTATAGAGGAGTCATTGACAAGATATATAAAAAATGGCTGATGTTTAGCGTAAGCCCTGGCTCAGTGGGAGCAATATTTCCTCCGAATCAGAAGATTGCAGGTTCATGCCCTGCAATCTAGGAATTCAACACATAATCCAGGCTTGCATTTCAGTCCAGTACCAAGGGAGACCGGCATGTTAGAGGGACCATGAAGTTAAACCTAATGTGTGTTCATGCAACACATGTAAAAGATTCCTGTGACACCATTGAAAGAAGAGCTGTGACGTTCTGCATGTATCCTTGCTTACAAAGGCCACTAAAGTAGATTATAGAACATAGAACATAGAACATAGAACAGTACAGCACAGAACAGGCCCTTCGGCCCACGATGTTGTGCCGACCTTCATCTGAAACCAAGATCAAGCTATCCCACTCCCTACCATCCTGGTGTGCTCCATGTGCCTATCCAATAACCGCTTAAATGTTCCTAAAGTGTCTGACTCCACTATCACTGCAGGCAGTCCATTCCACACCCCAACCACTCTCTGCGTGAAGAACCTACCTCTGATATCCTTCCTATATCTCCCACCATGAACCCTATAGTTATGCCCCCTCGTAATAGCTCCATCCACCCGAGGAAATAGTCTTTGAACGTTCACTCGATCTATCCCCTTCATCATTTTATAAACCTCTATTAAGTCTCCCCTCAATCTCCTCCGCTCCAGAGAGAACAGCCCCAGCTCCCTCAACCTTTCCTCATAAGACCGACACTCCAAACCAGGCAGCATCCTGGTAAATCTCCTCTGCACTCTTTCCAGCGCTTCCACATCCTTCTTATAGTGAGGTGACCAGAACTGCACGCAATATTCCAAATGCGGTCTCACCAAGGTCCTGTACAGTTGCAGCATAACCCCACGGCTCTTAAACTCCAACCCCCTGTTAATAAAAGCTAACACACTATATGCCTTCTTCACAGCTCTATCCACTTGAGTGGCAACCTTTAGAGATCTGTGGATATGGACCCCAAGATCTCTCTGTTCCTCCACAGTCTTCAGAACCCTACCTTTGACCCTGTAATCCACATTTAAATTAGTCCTACCAAAATGAATCACCTCACATTTATCAGGGTTAAACTCCATTTGCCATTTTTCAGCCCAGCTTTGCATCCTATCTATGTCCCTTTGCAGCCTACAACAGCCCTCCACCTCATCCACTACTCCACCAATCTTGGTGTCATCAGCAAATTTACTGATCCACCCTTCAGCCCCCTCCTCTAAGTCATTAATAAAAATCACAAAGAGCAGAGGACCAAGCACCGATCCCTGCGGCACTCCGCCAGCAACCTGCCTCCAATCCGAAAATTTTCCATCCACCACCACCCTCTGTCTTCGATCAGACAGCCAGTTGCCTATCCAATCGGCCAACTTTCCCTCTATCCCACACCTCCTCACTTTCATCATAAGCCGACCATGGGGGACCATGGATAACTTATCTAGTCAGTTATCCTATTGCTGTTCGTTGGGCTCCGTTTTGGGTATTTAGCTGCTGCCCTTGTTTACACCTCACTTGTTTAGGGGTGACCTGAGCACATGAAAGATGCTATATAAATGCAAATTCTTGCCTCTTTCTGTCCATACCATCTGTTGGAAGTTAAGTGCAATGCTTGTAAGAAAGAGTAACTGACCGAATTTCAGGAATCCAAGGTGACTTGAGTTTTTTGGGAGCACATGTAAAAGTTGAGCCAGAAAGCTGGCTTGTGGGAGGCTATTATTACATACTGGTTGATAGATCTGCTGGGCTACACCAGTGCTGACCCTGTAATGATATCTCTGTGTCCTTTGATAAATTGCAGTCCTCGAATACACCAGTAAATTTTACAATGTTGTCATGGGGAAAAAACAACAATCTTCATCATTATTTCACTAAAGGTGACCCTTGCAGCACCACCCACTCACCCACCCACCCACCCACCACACACGCATACACACATACACATATACACATATACATATATGGTCAATTCAACTCTCTGTTGTCTGGGAAAATGATCCAAGACTACACTGCTTTTCATTGAAGTTTCCTCTTCTGAAGACACAGGCTCTTGACAGCACGCACTTCCATATTTCCTGATTACCCTCCCTGAGTTTGACTTTGTTGGTATGATTCTGGATGCTGAGTTGTTCTATTGAGGAGGAGGTCATCTGATCCCCCTGTGCCGGAGGGGCCAGTGGATCATATTAAAGAGCTGTCACCAGGCTGATTGTTTTTATATCTCTTCTTCTCAGCTCAGTGGTGCGGAAGCCATTTCTGATACCTCAATTGCCGCCTAGTGGAGATGAACTAGCTCACCGTAGGAACAAGAGTCGGCCATTCAGTCCCTTGGACCTATTCAACCATTCAGTTGGATTGTGTCCAATCTTAACTTCATTCACCTGCCTTGGTTCTGTAACCCTTACTAACCTTACCAATAAAAAAAGCTAATCGGTTTTAATATTTTCATTGAGCTTGCACAGTTGAGAGTTGGGTTGTTTAGCTCAGTATTAGACTCCGCAGTGCCGGTGGGGGGTGGTGGAACAGAGAACTCAAACAAAAATTGTTTTAATCAGGTTGAGTTGTTCAGGAATTTGGAGTAACGTAAAACAGATGTTTGTACAATGGAATCAAATCAAAACATTCTGCAAACACTCAGCAGGCCAGGCAGCATCTGTGAAGAGAGAAACAGTTACTCCTTATACACCTATGACTGTGTGACCAAATTCCCCTCCAACTCGATTTTCAAGTTTGCTGACGACACCACCGTAGCGAGTCGGATCTCAAACAATGATGAGACAGAGTACAGGAATGAGACAGAGAATCTGGTGAACTGGTGTGACGACAATAATCTCTCGCTCAATGTCAACAAAATGAAGGAGATTGTCATCGACTTCAGGAAGCTTAGTGGAGAACATGCCCCTGTCTACCTAATTGGGGACGAAGTAGAAATGGTTGAAAGCATCAAGTTTTTTGGTGACCAGATCACCAACAACCTGTTCTGGTCCCCCCATATCAACACTATAGTAAAGAAAGCCCACCAACGCCTCTACTTTCTCAGAAGACTAAGGAAATTTGGCATGTCAGCGAAGATTCTCACCAACTTTTACAGATGCACCATAGAAAGCATTCTTTCTGGTTGTATCACAGCTTGGTATGGCTCCTGCTCTGCCCAAGACCGCAAGAAACCACAAAAGGTTGCGAATGTAGCCCAATCCATCACGCAAACCAAACTCCCATCCATTGACTCTGTCTACACTTCCCACTGCCTCAGCAAAGCAGCCAGCATAATTAAGGACCCCACGCACCCCATACACTCTCCCTTCCACCTTCTTCCGTTGGGAAAAAGATACAAAGGTCTGGGATCACATGCCAGCCGACTCAAGAACAGCTTCGTCCCTGCTGCCATCAGACTTTTGAAAGGATCTACCTCGCATTAAGTTGACATTTCTCTACGCCCTAGCTCAGACTGTAACACTATATTCTGCACTCTCTTGTTTCCTTCTCTATGAACAGTATGCTTTGTCTGTATAGTGTGCAAAAAACAATACTTTTCACTGTATGTTAATACATGTGACAATAATAAATCAAATCAAATCAGTTAATGTTTTCAATTTTTTGGCTATTAGTCAAATATCATGTGGCAAAAGTTAGAAATGGCACAAGTTTTAAGGGAGTTTTCTCTCTCCACAGCTGCTTCCTGTCCTGCTGAGTATTTGCAGCATTCTTGATACTGATTCAGATTTCCAGCATTTGCAGGGTTTTGCTTCTTTGATATCACCAATGGCATTCTGTCCTTCTCAAAAAGCAAATCACGTGAAGGATTAAATGGATTGCTGATTGTCTATTGCCAGTTGTGAGTTACCACCCAAGATGACTTCCACCCCCCTGGTCTGTGTATACTTTACAATTTATATTTATCTGGAACTTAGCAAGTTCTCAGCCACTGAACGGGAAAAAGTAAAGTTACAACATGACAATCAAGCGTTGCTTACTTTGGCCAAGTGTCATGAAATGAATCTTGCTTCATTCGAAAGTAAACAGGCTGGATTCTCTGATCAGTGTTCCGGTGGGAAGGGGAGGATGCAAACGCATATTGCAAGGCCTGTCAAGTGTGCATGACATTTTATTTCCAACCATTAGCTCTTTTTCATGGTTGGATAACTCACAGTGGAAGAAAGTCCTGCGAGACTACATACCTGCTGTAGAAGCATTGAAAGAACTATTGATTCCTACATTTCACTTAAACCTGGATCAGAAGGCATCATCCGAGCTAATGAATTTTACCTCTTCTCCAAGCTGAGGTATAATGCAGCTTGCCACATTATTTTGTTTAAATGATGCATTGCCCTGGCTCAGCTAGTTAATCTGCAGCTCCGAGCTTACATAATGCCAGGTCTACTAATGGTCGCTGACTCCGACAGTGCTCATTTTATATCTCTCCTTTGGTTTCTCTCTGGAATGCATTAAACGCTGCCTGACCTTTTTGATTTGATTTGATTTATTATTGTCACATGTATTAACATACAATGAAAAGTATTGTTTCTTGCGCGCTATACAGACAAAACATACCGTTCATAGAGAAAGAAAGGAGAGAGTGCAGAATGTAGTGTTACAGTCATAGCTAGGATGTAGAGAAAGATCAACTTAATGCAAGGTATGTCCATTCAAAAGTCTGACAGCAGCAGGGAAGAAGCTGTTCTTGAGTCGGTTGGTACGTGACCTCAGACTTTTATATCTTATTCCCGAAGGAAAAAGACAGAAGAATGTCCGTGGTGTGTAGGGTCCTTAATTATGCTGGCTGCTTTGCCGAGGCAGCGGGAAGTGTAGACAGAGCCAATGGATGGGAGGCTGGTTTGCATGATGGGTTGGGCTACACCTTTTGTAGTTCCTTGCGGTCTCGGGCAGAGCAGGAACCATACCAAATATCTACCCAGCAACATTAGTAACTAGTAGCGGTTGTCATTTTCAGTGAGACATATCCCCCATTCACCTCATTCACTAGTAAGTTCCTGTCACATTGGGGCCATCTGAATGTCACAGCTTCCCCAGTGCTATTGAGTACCTCTTCTCTGCTTGGCGCAGCTTTATCTCAACCCCTATCAAGGTTTCCTCAGTTTCTGCCACCTATGTTTTGCACGTGCCACGTCAATAGAAAATCCAGTGGCGAAATTGCTTTTGCAAAACAGGCTGCCGGTGAATTGACAGCCTGTTTTCACACCACACCAAACTGTCTTTCTCTCATTGACTTCCAATAGAGCTGCCAATTTGCATGGAATCCATTTCCTGCTACTAGTGTGTGCTAATTTCACCCCTGCCCCACCCATCTTTACAAAATTACATATTATTCCCCCTCCTTTCCATAAAGAACAAAGAACAGTACAGCACAGGAGCAGTCTGTGCCAACTCAGATGCCTCTCTAATCTAATATGTTCTTGCCTCTATGTGGTCCATGTCCCTCTATTCCCTGCTTATTCATGTATCTATCCAGATGCCTCTTGAACGTTGTTATAGAATCTGCTTCCATCACCTCCTCCGGCAGCGCGTTCCAGGCATTCACCACCCTCTGTGTGAACAAGTTGCCCCTTACATCTCTTTTGAACTTTCCCCCTCTCACTCTCAACCTGTGCCCCAGAGTAATTGACCCTTCAACCCTGGAAAAAGATTCTGACTATCCACTCTATCCAAGCCTGTCATAATCTTGTAAACCTCTATCAGGCCCCCCCTCATCCTCCGATGCTCCAATGAAAACAATCCAAGTTTGTTCAACCTTTCTTCATAGTCCATATCCTCCAAACCAGGCAACATCCTGGTAAATCTCATCTGCATCCTTTCCAATGCATCAACATTGTGTGGCGACCAGGATTGTACACAATACTCCAAATGCAGCCTAACCAAAGTCTTATACAGCTGCAACATGATTTTCCAATTCCTATAATCAATGCTCCGACCGATGAAGGCCAGCATTCCATACGCCTTCCTGACCACCTTGTCCACCTAAGTTGCCACCTTCATAGAACTGTGGATCTGCATGTCTACTTCCCTCTGTATGCAAATATTCCTAGGGGTTCTACCATTTACTTTATTCTTTCCTTCTGCAGTAGACATTCCACTCCCCCCGTTCCCCGCCTCAGTGTGTATACCTCCCTCTCCACACCCACACACCCTCTCTCTCTGAGGGAGTGCTGCACTCTCAGAGGGTCAGTACTGAGGGAGTTCTGCACTGCCAGAGGCTCAGTACTGAGGTAGTTCTGCACTGTCCATCTACTGCCAGGATTAAAGCACAAACTTGTCTTGCATTACTGCTCCCTGGGCACTCGTATCTCCCTCAAGTAGCGGTTCTTCATGTCTGATCCTTGACAATGAGTGACAGAAGCCTATTTAACCAGGGAAGGCGTCACATCTGAGTCCCATCTTGCTCTTGGTTAAAATCTAAAAACTCTTTCTTCCCAGTAGAATTGACTGTTCAGCAGATAGGCTTTATAGCTGTTTACAATCCTTACAGGACTGTAAAAGCTGCAAAAATAAAGGATGATATTTCAGCCTAAACCAGTGTCTCCTTCAGAAAAAAGCACAGAGTTTGGAGAGTGGGAAGCAATGCGGAGATGTGAATGGACTGTGGTGGAAGCAGCTCTGTCAGAGCCACTGCCCAGTTAAAGTTCTCAGATAACGTGACTGACTGCAGTATGAAGTTATCTGCTTTCATCAGCGGAGGCGAGAGAGAAAAATGAACGCTTATCCAACAAATGACAAGAGGGTCAGAATAAGCTGCAGCCATCTGAGGTCTCTGACTGGCTTTTACTTGCATTTGTACCTCATAGTGGCATGAATCTAACATATGAATGTAATTCACCGCTATATGGGCTAAAGCTTAAATGGAGACAACACCTGGGCAGCTACATTTTTAAAAAAAACAATTTGTCCTGTGCAAAACCATAGTATGGCGAGCAAAATTGAATTTGGTAATTTACTGTGAAGATACACTATCAGGTTTGTAGTTAAGGGAGGCAATGCTATTGAGTTACCAATTGCCTTCCTCCCACAGAGTTAGTCTATAATCATGTAATATTATAGTGTTTTGCAGCACCAAAGAGGTCATTTGACCCATCGTGCCTGTGCCAGCTCTTTGAAGGAGCTTTCCAATTAGTTCCATTCCACTGCCTTTTCCCCCAAAGCCCTGTGTTTCTTTTCTTTTTTAAATAAATATCCACTTTCCCTTTGGAAGTTACAATTGAATCTTCCTTTAAAGTTTATTTATTAGTCACAATTAAGGCTTACATTAACATTACAATGAAGTTACTGTGAAATTCCCCGAGTCGCCACACTCCCTGAGGCGCCTGTTTGGGTCAATGCACCTAACCAGCACTGTGGGAGAAAACCGGAGCACCTGGAGGAAACCCACACAGAGACGAGGAGAAAGTGCAAACTCCACGCAGACAGTGACCCAAGCTGGGAATCGAACCTGGGTCCCTGGCACTGGGAGGCAGCAGTGCGAACCACTGTGCCATCGCGCCGCCCCTCCTCAACCCCTCTTTCAGGTGGTCAGTGCATTCCGGATCACAACAAGGCGCTGTGGAAAAAGAATTCCTCATCTTCCTCCCTAACCCCCCATCCCTGTTCTTTGTGCAACCATCTGATATCTGTGACCCTCCTGCCAGTTTCTCCAGATTTACTCCAACGAAACCATTCATCATTTTAAAGACCTCTATTCAATCTCCCCTTAAAATTTTCTGCTCGATGTAAAAGACCAACATCTTCATTAGTCCCTCCAAATATTGGGAGTCCCTCATCTCTGGTAAATCTCCTCTGCACTCTCTCCAAGGCTTTGACATCCTTCCTAAAATGTGGTGCCCAGAATTGAACACAATGTCCAGTCAAAGCCTACTCAGTGGTTTAGCATAACTTCTTTGCTTTTGTACTCTGCCCCTATTCATAAAGAGAGAATATCCAAACAATATATCCACATGCTGCATGTTTTCTGCCCTCAGTACAGGAATTACATATGCTTATATAGTGAGGCTAACAAAGCATTTAGACAGTTACATGGGCAAGATGGGTACAGAGGGATATGGGCCAAATGTGGGCAATTGGGGCTAGCTTAGTGGCTAATAAAAAAAGGGTGGCATGGACAAGTTGGGCCGAAGGACCTGTTTCCATGATGTAAACCTCGAAGACTCGAAGCTAAACATCATCAAAAGGTATATAGATCAGATTCAAAGGAAGAATTAGAACATAGAACATAGAACATAGAACATTACAGCGCAGTACAGGCCCTTCGGCCCTCGATGTTGCGCCGACCAGTGGTACCAATCTAAAGCCCCTCTAATCTACACTATTCCAATATCATCCATATGTTTATCCAATAACCACTTGAACGCTCTCAACGTTGACGAGTCCACCACTGCTGCAGGCAGGGCATTCCACGCCCTTACTACTCTCTGAGTAAAGAACCTACCTCTAACATCTGTCCTATATCTCTCACCCCTCAATTTAAAGCTATGTCCCCTCGTGCTAGCCAACACCATCCGAGGAAAAAGGCTCTCACTATCCACCCTATCTAATCCTCTGATCATCTTGTATGCCTCTATTAAGTCACCTCTTAACCTTCTTCTCTCTAACGAAAACAACCTCAAGCCCCTCAGCCTTTCCCCATACGATTTTCCCACCATACCAGGCAACATCCTGGTAAATCTCCTCTGCACCCTTTCCAACACTTCCACATCTTTCCTATAATGCGGTGACCAGAACTGTACGCAATACTCCAAATGCTGCCGCACCAGAGTTTTGTACAGTTGCAGCATGACCTCCTGGCTCCGAAACTCAATCCCTCTACCAATAAAAGCTAACACACCGTACGCCTTCTTAACAACCCTATCAACCTGGGTGCCAACTTTCAGGGATCTATGCACATGGACACCCAGATCCCTCTGTTCATCCACACTACCAAGTATCTTACCATTAGCCCAGTACTCTGTATTCCTGTTACTCCTTCCAAAGTGAATCATCTCACACTTTTCCGCATTAAACTCCATTTGCCACCTCTCAGCCCAGCTCTGCAGCTTATCTATGTCCCTCTGTAACCTGCCACTTCCCTCCGCACTGTCTAAAACTCCACCGACTTTAGTGTCATCCGCAAATTTACTAATCCATCCTTCCACGCCCTCATCCAAGTCATTAATAAAAATGACAAACAGCAGTGGCCCCAAAACAGATCCTTGCGGTACACCACTAGTAACTGAACTCCAGGATGAATATTTCCCATCAACCACCACCCTTTGTTTTCTTACAGCTAGCCAATTCCTGATCCAAACCACTAAATCACCCTCAATCCCATGTGTCCTTGGAAGGCATTTAGAGGAGATTACGAAATTAAACATTACTAAATGAAACATTACAGAAGTTGGCTCTGAGGAGATTTTACAAGGTGAAGAGAGCATAGTAAGGTGAAGGGGGTGGTGGTGGGGGCATGGTTAGAAGGCAGAATTGGAGATGGAGTTGACATATGGGGTGGGATTTTCTGGCCGCGCTCGTCCCAAAACCAGAAATTCCCACCTGAAGTCAAGCATGGTGTCCCCACCCCTCCCACCCGCCACCCACTATGATTCCCGTGGTGGGCAGGACAGAGAATTCCGCCCATGGGGTCAGTTCACACTTAGGAGCTGTAACATTTGGAGGAGGTGGCAAAAATAAGGTGGAGTTATAAATCCACAGAGGGGGCGAAGTTCTCCCAGGACCCTGCCAATGGGGTTCTACACTGATCTTCTGCTGGTGTCACCATGGTGAATTTAGAAACTGATTTGCATCCCGCCAATAGAATGCAGACGAAGGCCCAGCCGGTATCTTCTCCCCCAGTGCCCGATTCTCCACAATACAAATAGAAAAACAGGCCAGTTGAGAACCTGTCTGGAACAACATGGCACGCAGAAGCCAGGACTCACCTGAACAATGCCTGGGGCTTATTGAACTTGCATTTTGACTTTAATTACGTTCCAAAGGTCCATAAGCTAAACTGCACACAAGCTGACCTTTCATATTTTTACACGTAGCGTTATGCAAAGATACAAATGTGGCGGCAACGCTGCATTTCATTTCACCAAAACTCTGACAATGATCCTGTTCACTCAACACAAACGGATTGAACCTGGAGGATCTCTGCCAGAATGTGATGAGCTGTCCGGGGAGCCTTTGTTTTCTATCTCCTGCATTTGTGATCTGTATTCATTGAAAATCAAGTGCCTGTTGTGTAGAACGGTCCCTCTTAACACTGTATACCCTTCCACAACATAAACCGTATTTCAGTGACACAGTTCAATATATTTTCAATTTCAACATTAATCAAATATTAAACATTCATAAGGTTTCACGAGCGGCAGAAAATTCCATTCTTATGCTTGTAAAATAATATAAAAATGTTTCCTATTTAGCTGGATAAAATGTCTGTGATTGTATTTCCCACTTAGTTCAGAGTCCACATGAGGTACTTATTTTCTATTTTGCTCAAATTCATGCTGTTTGGGATTACATTTAGGGCTTCAATCCAATGTTGTAGTATTAGCTAACGTTTATTACCATTGTTATGGTATGATATTGAAATAACAGGCGAAGGATACATTGTCGTCTGAAGAAAGTGGATTTAATAAATTCTGGTCTCTCTGGAAGAGTGCAAATATTATATTTGGTTGGTGCCCAGTAAACTAATCAAGGGAGACAAATTTATCCTTATTGACCCTTGCCTGGTGAAGAGAACATCCGACAGGATCCCTATCCTGACTGCTGTCAACGGCAACAACAACCTGCATTTATAAATCGTCTTCAATACTGTAAAATGACTCGAGGCACTTCACAGGCGTGTTATGAAACCATATTTACACCAAGCTACAGAGTTCTGAATGTGCAAAAGCTGTTTTTTTTATTCATGGGATGCATGTGTGTCACTGGCAAGGCCAGCACTTATTGTCCACTCCAAATTGCACTTGAGAACGTGATGGTGGGCCATTGCTGCAGTCCATGTGGTGAAGGTACAGTCACTATGCTGCTCAGCAGGCAGTTGCAGATTTTTGGTTAAATGACATTGGATAAATGGACAATCTTTTTCTGGATGGCACAGTGGTTAGCACTGCTGCCTCACAGCGCCAGGGGCCCGGGTTTGATTCCCGTCTTGGGTCACTGTCTGTGTGGAGTTTACATGTTCTCCCCATGTCTGCGTGGGTTTTCTCTGGGCGCTCCGGTTTCCTCCCACAGTCCAAAGGTGTGCGGTTTAGGTCGATTGGCCATGCTGAATTGCCCCTTAGTGTCAGGGGGACCAGCTAGGGTAAATGCATGGGGTTATGAGGATAGTGCCTGGGCGGGATTGTGGTCAGTGCAGATTCGATGGGCCAAATGGCCTCCTTCTGCACTGTGGGATTTTATGATTCTATGAGTTGGATGGTGGGTGATTTGCAGGGCAGCCTGGAAGCAGCGGTATTCCCATGGGCCTGCTCCCCCTATTGTTTCTCGATGTTAGAGGCCATGGGTTACGAGCATGCTGTCCTAGAAGCGTTGGTAAGTTGCTGAAGCGTATCTTGCAGGTTTTACCTGTGACCCGGTTACACTGGTACTGTAGGGAATGAATATTGAAGATGGTTAGTGGGGAGCCAATCAACCCATCTGTTTTCTCTTGGATGTTGAACAATTTGTAGAGTGTTGGTGGATCTGCGCTCATCCAGGCAAGCGGATGGCATTCCATCACACTCCTGACTTGTGATTTGACAGTGGAGTGAGGAATTACGTTACCCACTGCAGAATATCCAACATTTGACCTGCCCTTGTAACCACGGTATTTACGTGGCTGCTTCAGGTAAGTTTCTGGTCAATGGTAACCCCCAAGATGTTGACGGTGAGGATTTAGTGATGGTCAGGTTATTGAATGTCAAGGGACATTGGTTAGACTCTGTCTTTGTTGGTGATGATCATTGCCCAGCAATTCTGTGGCACGAATGTCACTTGATCAAAGAGGTGGATTTTAAGGAGCATTTTAAAGGAGGTGGAGCTGTTTAGGTCGGGGAAATTCCATACCTAAGGACCAAGTGAATTAAAGGCACAGCCACCAATGGTAGACTGAAGGAAATTCTAGATACATAAGTTGCTAGAATTGGAGGAGTGCTGAGATCTTGTGGATAATGGTTGTAATGTTTAGTAATTCTTGCTGGATAAGTGATTGGGGGCGGGATCAGGCTCCCTTCGCCGTTGCTCCAAATGACTGCTTGTCAAGTCTAAACCCAGACAACTGCTGTGGAGGGCACCCAACAATAGACAATCCTGTCATCTCCGTGTGTCCACTCCCAGGCACTTTTGAGCAGAAAATAAGTAACATTTTGCCTCCCAGGGACACGGAAGAAATGTGTAGCACCCTAAGCATCACTTTGGCCGAGGCCAACTTTCTCAGGTAGCACCAGGAGTCGACTCTGAAATCTTCCTTATTTGCCTCAATCTCACAATTTTTTCCACTGTGAAGACAGATGCAAAATGCTTTTTTTTTGGTCTCGATTATGTGCTCAGGTCTCTGGGGTAAGAGAGGGAAGAGTGCCATCCACTGAGCCGCACTGGATATCTGTGGCAGAGCTAGATTGGCAATCTTTGCATCCGATTGTACGGGGCTTTCAGTGAAAGCTTGCAGCATTTCATAGAATTGTAGAATGGTTACAACATAGAAGGAGGCTATTCGGCCCTGCATGTCCATGCCAGCTCTCTGAAAGAGCAGTTCATGTTTTCCCACTCCTTGCCATTTCCCTGTGGCCCTGCAAGAAGGGCGGCACGGTGGCACAGTGGTTAGCAATAGTTCGATTCCTGGCTTGGGTCACTGTCTATGCGGAGTCTGCACGTTCTCCGCGTGTCTGCGTGGGTTTCCTCCGGGTGCTCTGGCTTCCTCTCACAGTCCAAAGATGTGCAGGTTAGGTGGATTGACCATGCTAAATTTTCCCTCAGTGTACCCGAACAGGTGTGGCGACTCGGGGATTTTCACAGTAACTTCATTGCAGTGTTAATGTAAGCCTACTTGTGACTAAGATGTGGAGATGCCGGCGTTGGACTGGGGTAGGCACAGTAAGAAGTCTCACAACACCAGGTTAAAGTCCAATAGGTTTATTTGGTAGCACGAGCTTTCGGAGCTCACCTGAGACTCACTCACCTGATGAAGGAGCAGCGCTCCGAAAGCTCGTGCTACCAAATAAACCTGTTGGACTTTAACCTGGTGTTGTGAAACTTCTTACTGTACTTGTGACTAATAAATAAACTTTCTTTCTAAAACGTTCTTTTTAAGTGTTCTTTTCTTCTTTTTGAAAGCCTCGATTGAATCTGCCTCCATCACACGCTCAGGCAGTACATTGCAGATCCTAACTACTTGCTGCATAGAAATGTTTTTCCTCATATTGTCATTTCTTCTATTCCCAACCACCTTAAATTAGTGTCCTTTGGTTCTCGGTGCTTCCACCACCGGGAACAGTTGCCAAAAATCTCCGTCCTCCTTCATGGTTGGGAGTGACCGGTAAAAGTGAATGGGGTTTTGGCTGGAATACCAAATTCTCTATTCTCACTCGCAGCGAGGTGTCCAGACCCCTTGTGCTTTTGAACACGAGAACGATACATATTAATGACAAGAATGGATGGTTTGCATGGTCAAAAGGAAGTGTTTTCTGTATTAATGCTATACGGACTGGGGGCTTTGCACCCTTCCTGTAAAAAGGCAAATGCAGCATGTTTTCTCTGCATGGATATTGAACTTGTGCTCGGCTCCAAGCCTCAGATACCTCGTCGAAATCACTGTTAAATGCTAGAGTATTGCTGGAAGTTTTCAATTATTTAAAATAGTAAAATATTCTTTTAATGTTTCATGATGGAGATAGTCCCTCTTTTAACAGAGTTCGAAGCACTTTTAATGACTTGGCTTAGACGTGCTGGTGCATCGTTTATCACAGCGACCCAAGTGGCTGGTTAAATGAAATATAAACATATTATTGGGGTATATTGGAGTAGGACTGCAGCACAACCTTCGGATAGATTAACATGAATTCTCATCATCACTTCACACGAGCAGCAGTTACGAAGCAGCAGTGTGAGCAGACTGGAACATTTGGAGACCAGGAATGGTTGTGATGTTTGCCTTTGTGCTTAGAAGTCTGCCATGATCCTCTCGATGTGGAGATGCCGGCGTTGGACTGGGGTGAACACAGTAAGAGTTCTAACAACACCAGGTTAAAGTCCATCAGGTTTATTTGGTAGCCAAATACCATTAGCTTTCGGAGCGCTGCTCCTTCGTCAGATGGAGTGGAAATCTGCTCTCAAACAGGGCACAGAGACACAAAAATCAAGTTACAGAATACTGATTAGAATGCGAATAAGGATGAGGATGAGGATGGCCTAAACCGGGATGTTGGGTTTATGTCACACTATCAGTAACCCCCACAGCTTGCCTCCTGGACTTGCAGAATCTTACTGGCTGTCCTGTCTGGAGACAATACACATCTCTTTAACCTGTGCCTAATGCTCCATCCACTCACATTGTCTGTATCTTTAAGACCTGGTTGGCTGTAGAGATTCGCATTCTAATCAGTATTATGTAACTTGATTTTGTGTCTCTGTGCCCTGTTTGAGAACAGATTTCCACTCCATCTGACGAAGGAGCAGCGCTCCGAAAGCTAATGGTATTTGCTACCAAATAAACCTGTTGGACTTTAACCTGGTGTTGTTAAAACTCTTACTATGATCCTCTGGGGCAATGTAGAACACAAATCAATGGGTGAGATTTCCCCCACTCCCTGCGGCCTGTTTTCTGGCTCGCTATTGGCCACTTGTGGGATCTCCCAGTCCCACCAATGTCTACATCGTTTTGAGTGGTTCGTCAGGGAACTCAACATGGGGTGGTGGGGGTGGTGGGGGGGGGGGGGGGGGGGGGGTGGTCTCCTTCGATGGGACTGGAAGATCCCACCTGCAGAAAGGACTGGAAAATCCCGCCCCGCGTTCCCAGTAATTTGCCTACATCTCAAATCATTGCGAATGTTTAGCGGACCCTAATGTTTTTTTCAGAGTTTATCCTCAATGAGCCAACAGTCCTTTCCCAAACTCCAGGCCTGTGAAGTTCGAACAAGACAGAACAGCAAATAACAAAGAAGTATAAATAGGACAGAGATATCTGGGCTCCATGGGTCATGTTACAAAGTCCCAGAACCCAACATTTGGACACCTTTTCTGTGACTGCAAAGAAAGTTGTCTGTACCTATTGATTGACTGCGGTTCACCAACCATTACATTTACAGAGTCCTTATCTTTTATTTATATTAAGTTAATTGAGTTTTTTAAAAACCCGCAGTTCTACGTTTTCTAATTGTAATGCTGACGGTAACTTATTTCAAATAGGAATTGTTAAATGAATCAAGACTGAGGTCCATCTCATTAGCCTTCTAGCATCCTGTTGCCACATGATGCAACAATAAGGGAACTGTTGACTGGTCATAGCACTCAGTTGCTATTATTAGTCCAGAACAGACCCAGACAGAGGTGCAGTGCTACAGTCAGCACACAGTCATGTCTCCAATTACTTTAGGCAGGAACAGAGCACTCAGTTACTTGAGCCTCATCCATAAACACTCATTTACTAAGTCCCAAAATGTTATCCCAAAATTCTGTTCAACACGCATGAAACATTACAAATTAAATGACTGGGTCAGTGTCAGCGTCACAATTCGAACATCTAAGCCACATTGTCGGTAAAAGCTGTGTTTTGCCAATGTCAAACTATTTAAGATTGTTTGCAGTTCTTGAATGAGGGACTAAAAAAGGAAATTTCTTCAACCTTCCAAACAACATGTTTTTCTTATATAATGCACTTGTGTAAAATTCCTTCCTGTGCAATGTCAGCCAAGCCTTTTAAACAGCTTACTGACTGTTAAAGTATCACACCAAAGAACGATAAAGTTAAAGTTAATGTTTATTAGGGCTTACATTAACACTGCAATGAAGTTACTGTGAAAATCCCCCAGTCGCCACACTCCGGCGCCTGTTCGGGTACACTGCAGGAGAATTTAGCATGGCCAATCCGCCTAACCAGCACACCTTTTGGACTGTGAGAGGAAACTGGAGCACCCGGAGGAAACCCATGCAGACACGGGGAGAACGTGCAGACTCCGCACAGACAGTGACCCAAGCTGAGAATTGAACCCGGGTCCCTGGGGCAGTGAGGCGGCAGTGCTAACCACTGTGCCGCCCGTTATTACACTATTGCTATTATACGAAGAAAATTAACTCCCCCCTCCACTTCTGTACTACTCACATCAGTAATACCTTCAAGAACAGATCCAAGATATTCCATCGCATTTTATACACCAACGTACTCATATCTACCCACTGATTCTCTTCTTCCAATATGTTAATATAATTGATCTGTGCTTCTCTCTGGTTTTGGGTTGATCCAGTGTGGGAGTGAGTCTTAGGAGAGGGAGAGAGAGGCAGGGAGAGAGCAACCAGAGACAATGGGTGGGATTTTATGGCCTCGCTCGGGCGAGACCAGAAATTCCCACCTGAGGTCAACGGGGATTTCCATTGTCGGACCCTCGCCCACTCCGATTCTGGGCGGCGAGGTGGTAGAGTTCCGGCCAGTGTGTGGAGGGGAGAATGGGAAAGCTGTGTGAGAATAATATATGTAAGCATATATATTTTAAAAGGGTTTGACTCTGATAATTACAGTTTAAGTCCTGCTCACTAATACTTTCCGGGTGTTAACTGGTGGTCTTAAATGTTTTTTTTCCCCAAATGCAACTATTTTCATTTATACAGGCATACTGATAGGACAGAGGGAAGAGAGGGATGGTGAAGGGAATCTTTTTATCCTCTCATGGGGGCGAGATGACACAGTTAATTGAACTTAGCCCAGAAACAAGATACCACGAGTGCTGAGCTGCTGCCCTCCCCATCACATCTCACCTCACTAAATCTTTTCGCGTTTTGCTGGCAAATCTTGATGATGGCTAACCAAAACCAGCAAAGTGCAATGAGATATAGGCCAGAATTCTCTGGCCGTTTGCGCATTCTCCACAAGCATCAACTCTGAGACTCCACACTGAGAACGGGAGACACAAACTCTGCAGTGGACGGAGATTTGGCTGAACGCCAAAATCTCCATCCTTGCTGGCAGCAGCGGCAGTGCGTGAACGGCCAGAGAATTCCGGCCGGAGAATAAATGATTTTGAGCAGAGTCATTGCCAGAGTCAAGTTGCAAATGTAACTCCAAACAATGCAATGATTAACTGAAATATACAGAGGCAATATCACTGAAAATATTCAATATCTCCACTGATTGTGCTAAATTATGCTTGTATAAAACGCTTTTTAGCAGAAGGCATGTGAAGCTATAGAACCTGCCGAATCAATACTTGTCTGAACCAATTGTGCAGTGGTTGTGTTGATAACTAGAAGGTTAGCTCTGCTTTTTGCTCTGATAGAACAGCCCATTGAAATGCAGGTTAAAGGAATACACCAGGGAATGCCGGCAAAAAAAAAACCTTACATTGTCTTCCTAAACCTTTTCTCAATTCTTAAGGTGAATTAAAACTTAGCTCTGCTTTCAGGTTTCTGCTTTCCATTGTTCTCTCCTCCCAAAGGTACAAACTCATGTTGGGGTACGCTCCAGTGGGCACCAGCACCCTTCCGGTTGCTTCAGAATGTGAACCAAGCGACTTGAGTTTTGGCAGGCAGTTTCACTCCAGTAGGCATCACAGTTTGCTTCGATATCAACTCCTCCAATACCCACATTCTGAAGTCAAAAAGCTCAGCGCAGAGTTTGAACCGTACCTTCCTTAAAGTTCTCCTTCTCCCTCTCTTAGAACAAAGAACAAAGAACAATACAGCACAGGAACAGGCCCTTCGGCCCTCCAAGCCCGCACCGCTCCCTGATCCAAACTAGACCAGGAACAGGCCCTTCGGCCCTCCAAGCCCGCGCCGCTCCCTGATCCAAACTAGACCATTCTTTTGTATCCCTCCATTCCCACTCCGTTCATGTGGCAATCTAGGTAAGTCTTAAACATTCCCAGTGTGTCCGCCTCCACCACCTTGCCCGGCAGCGCATTCCAGGCCCCCACCACCCTCTGTGTAAAACACGTCCTTCTGATATCCGTGTTAAACCTCCCCCCCCCTCACCTTGAACCTATGACCCCTCGTGAACGTCACCACCGACCTGGGAAAAAGCTTCCCACCGTTCACCCTATCTATGCCTTTCATAATTTTATACACCTCTATTAGGTCACCCCTCATCCTCCGTCTTTCCAGTGAGAACAACCCCAGTTTACCCAATCTCTCCTCATAACTAAGCCCTTCCATAACAGGCAGCATCCTGGTAAACCTCCTCTGCACTCTCTCTAAAGCCTCCACGTCCTTCTGGTAGTGTGGCGACCAGAACTGGGCGCGGTATTCCAAAGGCGGCCGAACCAACGTTCTATACAACTGCAACATCAGACCCCAACTTTTATATTCTATGCCCCGTCCTATAAAGGCAAGCATGCCATATGCCTTCTTCACTACCTTCTCCACCTGTGCCATCACCTTCAAGGATCTGTGGACTTGCACACCCAGGTCCCTCTGCGTATCTACACCCTTTATGGTTCTGCCATTTATCGTATAGCTCCCCCCTACGTTAGTTCTACCAAAATGCATCACTTCGCATTTATCAGGATTGAACTCCATCTGCCATTTCTTTGCCCAAATTTCCAGCCTATCTATATCCTTCTGCAGCCTCTGACAATGTTCCTCACTATCTGCAAGTCCAGCCATTTTCGCGTCGTCCGCAAACTTACTGATCAGCCCAGTTACACCTTCTTCCAGATCGTTTATATAAATCACAAACAGCAGAGGTCCCAATACAGAGCCCTGCGGAACACCACTAGTCACAGGCATCCAGCCGGAAAAAGACCCTTCCACTACCACCCTCTGTCTTATGTGACCAAGCCAGTTCTCCACCCATCTTCCTCAAAGACCATCCATAAAACCCAAGTTGGTAACCCCTCCTAATATGTCTTTCTTTGACGTGGTGTTGATTTTCGTGTCCTTCCATCTCTCCAACGCAGTTTGAAATATTTTTATTCATTAATGGTGCTGTCCAAATCCACTCATTCTGCTCTGTGAGACTCTGCTAAACCTGCCATTTCGTCCACTCACAAGGCCGTCAGTTGGCCACCTTGACATTTGGAATTATTCCGATCATTGTTATCTTCTGCCTCTACTTTGCAGGACATATCAGATATAAAACTCTACTCCCTGATCAAGTGCCTCTCCAGAGACTTAAGCACATGGTCCATAGGCTAGAGCACATGGTCCAGACTCTCCTGCGGTGTACCGAGGGAGTGCTGCACTGTCAGAGGTGCCATCTTTTGGATGAGACATTAAACCAACACCCCTCTGCCCTCTCAGGCTAGATGTAAAAGATCCCACAGCACTGTTGGAAGAGTAAGTGATTTCTCCCGCTGTCCTGGTCAAACGTATCCTTATGCCAAAATCACTAAAATAGGTTATCTGGTCATTTGTCTGATTTTTTTGTTGATGGCACTTTGCTGTACAGAAGTTGGCCATATTTCCAACATTACAAACGTGACTACACTTCAAACTACTCAACTGGCTTAAGGTGTGTCATGGCATCCTAAGGTCATGATAGGTGTTCCTGGACTGCAAGTCTTTCCTTTTCCCTTGATGTCAGCAGCGAGCAAGACCTGCCTTGATCAACAGAATACTGGGGGTGACACTTCCAAAAAAATTTGAAGTGACGAATTCACATTAAAAACTGGAGTAAATCACGCTGTTTTTTTCAATAGGAGTATAAAAATGAATCTCCCTCACTCTGCGAACTGCTGAGTGCCTCGGCGACAAACAACAAAGAAAATTACAGCACAGGAACAGGCCCTTCGGCCCTCCAAGCCTGCACCAACCATCCTGCCTGACTGAACTAAAATCTCCTACCCTTCCGGGGACCATATCCCTCCATTCCCATCCTATTAGTGTTTGCTTCCACTACCTCGACAATGGGTTCCAAGTACCCAACACCGTCTGTGTAAAACACTTGCCTCGTACATCTCCTTTAAACTTTGCCCCTCGCACCTTAAACCTATGCCCTCTCGTAATTGACTCTTCCACCCTGGGAAAAAACTTCTGACTTATCCACTCTGCCAATGCCCCTTATATTCGTGTGGACTTCTATCAGGTCGCCCCTCAACCTCCATCGTTCCAATGAGTACAAACCAAGTTTCTCCAACCTCTCCTCATAGCTAATGCCCTCCATACCAGGCAACATCCTGGTAAATCTTTTCTGTACCCTCTCCAAAGCCTCCACATCCTTCTGGTAGTGTGGCGACCAGAATTGAACACTATGTTCCAAGTGCGGCGTAACTAAGGTTCTATAAAGCTGCAACATGACTTGCTAATTTTTAAACTCAATGCCCCGGCCGATGAACAGTAAGAAGTCTCAGAACACCAGGTTAAAGTCCAACAGGTTTATTTGGTAGCACAAGCTTTCGGAGCGCCACTCCTTCACCAAGTGAGTGAAGGGCTGGGCCCACGAACAGGGCATATATAGGCACAGACTTAGTTGATGAAGGCAAGCATGCCATATGCCTTCTTGACTACCTTTTCCACCTGTGTTGCCACTTTCAGTGACCTGTATACCTGTACACCCAGATCCCTCTGCCTATCAATACTCCTTAAGGGTTCTGCCATTTACTGTATATTTCCTATCTGTATTAGACCTTCCAAAATGCATTACCTCATATTTGTCCGGATTAAACTCCATCTGCCATCTCTCTGCCCAAGTCCCCAACCGACCTATATCCTGCTGTATCCTCTGATGGTCTTCATCGCTATCCACAAATCCACCAACCTTTGTGTTGTCTGCAAACTTACGAATCAAACCACTTACATTTTCCTCCAAATCATTTAGGAGGGGCGGGCCGCCAGCTCCCCGTTAGTGGGGAGCTATAGTAATCCCCACTGGGGTGAAATACTCCTGGTGGCGGGAAGAGGCTAGCAGGCCCAGAGATTTCAGTCCCAGGCCTGCTAATGCGATTTAAACTACATTAAAATTACCTTGTGAATATCTAATATAGCTGACGGTGCTGGAAATCCAGCGCTGGGAGATGAGCTCAGGGCCGGATGCCCAGCACGAATCGCGCTAATCGGGCACCGCATAAATCTCCCGCCGGAGATGGGAGAATCGCCCCCTAACAGTTAGAGCGATGAGAGCAGCATACTCCCAATTATTTTTGATTTGATTTATTATTGTCACATGTATTAGTATACAGTGAAAAGTATTGTTTCTTGCGCGCTATACAGACAAAGCATACCATTCATAGAGTACATAGGGGGAGAAGGAAAGGATAAGGTGCAAAATATAGTGTTGCAGTTACAGATAGGGTGTAGAGAAAAATCAATTTAATATATGGTCGGTCCATTCAAAAGTCTGATGGCAGCAGCAGGGAAGAAGCTGTTCTTGAGTCGGTTGTTACGTGACCTCAGACTCTTGTATCTTTTTCCCGAAGGAAGAAGGTGGAAGAGAGAATGTCTGGGGTGCATGGGGGTCCTTGATTATGCTGGCTGCTTTTCCAAGGCAGCGGGAAGCGTAGACAGAGTCAATGGATGGGAGGCTGGTTTGCGTGATTTGAGGGCGAGAGAGATAACTTGCAAATTATAGGCAGAGGTGAATTCAACTGTAGCAGAGCTTACAGTTAATCTGTCTCTTTCAGTATACCTTTATCCAACTGAGGGAAGAGGGAAAACAGGGAATGCTGGCGATCCGAAGTCGAAACTGTAACTGCTGGCCTGTCAGATCATGAAAGGGAAAAGGTTGGTCAAAGTGACAGGTTGAGACTCTTCACTCACACCTCACACTCTCACTCTCAGTCAGTTCATTGCAGCACAGAAATGCTCGATAAGATGTTCAGAGCAACAGATGACTTGGGACAAAGCTATAAAGCCGTGAAAGAGTTCATGTAATTTTCTGAACCGCAAGAATGAAGCACAGGCAACTCATTAACATCAGCCTTGTAGTCCATTAACGCTCTTGTAGCTGTTAGCTATTTTCAAATTGATTGATTTCCCAGTGTCATTTGAAAAAAATCTTGCCGACTGCTTTCTTCTGTTGAGTCTGAAATCCCTTGTAGTGATGTTTACAGCACGTCAGAGGAAGGCATTACAATGGAAGCACCTGGGAGTGATGGAGTGTCTCATGCCAAGAAGGTCAACGTGACAAAGATGTCATTTGTAATAGTGTGATAGTCTTGATCTCACACATACATCAAAATGCAATGCCTTCTCAATGGAACACCTCCTTTAGGATTCATACAGAACTGTGGCAGAGCAAGGACAACAACTCCAAGCTAAGCTCCTCAGGCTAGGGTGCTACCAGACCCACAACATTCCACCTGTGGCCCTGCCTCCCAGACAGCGTTGTCTCGAACTACATCCTTTTTACATTGAAATTCAATTGCAGAGGTGTCTGACATGATGAAGGTTGGGTGTTGTGGCCTGCATTGCAAGATAGGAATGTTGTAGCAGGCATTCTATTTCCTTTTGTTATTCGCTGGAAGAAGGCGTTGTTGACAAGGTCAGCAGTTTTTTTGTAAACCTAATCCTTGTTGCTCTGAGAAGGCGGTGGTGAGCTGCCTTCTTGAAACATTTTATAGATAGAGTCATAGAGGTTTACAGCATGGAAACAGGCCCTTCGGCCCAACTTGTACATGCCGCCCTTTTTTATCACTTAGCAGTCCCAATAGCCTGCGTTTGGCCCATATCCCTCTATACCCATCTTACATATGTAATTGTCCAAATGCTTCTTTAAAAGACAAAAAGATGTTTGATACAGCTGAGTATCTTTCTAGGTGAACAGAAGACATTCCAAAGCCAACTACATTGGTCTACATTCCTGGTGTCAGGTATAGGGCAGACTGGGAAGGAGGGATAGTTTTCCTTCCTGAAAAAGCATCAGTAATTAAACCAGCTGGAGTTTTAAAACAATCCAGTAGTTTCATTTCCAGATTTTCAAAGCTGATTTTGTATTCATAAAATTGCTGTAATACGATTAGAACATGGCCTATCATCGCAGGTGAAGAATAACCTTTAGGGGGAAGTGATGGCCCAGTGGTATTATCGCTAGACTATTAATCCAGAAACTCAGCTCATGTTCTGGCGACCTGGATTCGAATCCCGCCACGGCAGATGGTGGAATTTAAATTCAGTATGAAAAAATGTCTGGAGTTAAGAATCTACTGATGACCATAAAACCATTGTCGGAAAAACCCATGTGGTTCACTAATGTCTTTTAGGGATAGAAATCTGCCATCCTTACCTTAGGCGGCACATGGCACTGGTGCCTCACGCAGCACTGCTGCCTCACAGCGCCAGGGTCCTAGGTTCAATTCCAGCCTCGGGTGGAGTTTGCACATTCTTCCCGTGTCTGCGTGGGTTTCCTCCGGGTGCTCTGGTTTCCTCCCACACTCCAAAAATGTGCAGGTTAGGTTGATTGGCCATGCTAAATTGAGGGGGGATTAGCAGGATAAAAGCATGGGGTTACGGGAATAGGGCCAGGGTAGGATTGTGGTTAGTACAGACTCGATGGGCCGAATGGCCTCCTTCTGTACTATAGGGATTCTATGATACATGTGACTCCAGAGCCAGGGCAATGCAGTTGACTCTCAACTGCCCTCTGAACATTGGCAACTAGGGAGGCCAGCCAGCCAGCGATGCCCAGCCAGCGACAGCCATGTCCCACGAATGAATAGAAAAAAACACCTGGGTGAGTGAGAGAGGACAGCGGCAGCTGTGGAACTGCAGCCCGTAGCCTTCCGTGAATTGGCACCTCCAAAAAAGGAAAAGGAGTAAAATTAGCAAAACAAAAGCCAAGGCCATTTGTTCAGTGCTGCCCAATCAGCTGAGAGTCGAAGGACAACCTTGGACTAAATCCAACCCGAGGAATATAATTGTTCAGATGGCAAGTTAGAAACGTGTACAGTTCATGGGTCAGTGGGACTGCAAATAATAAACCCATTTCAAATGTTTCCCTTCAGTTAATATCTGTTGCATGCAAAAGGCTGGTATTCACACAGTTGAAAGCTTTGCCCTTCACCTTAAATTGAACCAGAAATTACCAGCGAGAATCTGCTTGGCTTGACGTGTTTTCTATGCTGGTTGCACACCGCTTTGATTTGCCATAAAAGTGATTTTTAAATTAAAAAAGATCCTTATGCTAAACAAAAAAAAAAGCCCAAAATTCCACAATAGCTTGAACAGCTGCCAAGTAATTGCCTTGTCGCCTGTGCCAGCATTTCATTTTCCGAGAGTGAATGACATTTGCAGGATGTAATAATGGAAGATTAAATAAAATTAAAGCAGGCTTTATCTCCTGCACAGATTCAGTAGCTTTTCATTTTGTCTTTTATTGAAGCTTTAGTATCCAAGCAGGTACGAAACATAAAAACACTGCAAGTGCTGAATCATATAAACTATCGTCATTACCTAAGCGAAGCTTTTAACTTGGTTTCTTTCCTTCATTTTAGTCCCTCTGTTCCTTCCAAATGCACACTGCTACACACTGACAGAAGAATAATAGGAGCAGTCAGCAGGTTTAGAACCTAAGCTAGTTGAGCGTAGAGGTTTTATTCCTGGATTTGATTCCTGTCTCTCCCCAAGACACTAACTGCTACTCAGGGAAAGTTCCAGGCTGTTTGCAGATTGACGTGATGATTCGCTATTCCAACAGCAACAACTTGCATTTATATGACACCTTTCACGACATGACTGCCCATTTAGATAGCACCTTTATGGCAATAAAACATCCCAAGCCGCTTTCGGAGGAGCATTATATAACAAAGCTGAGTCACATGAGGAGATATTGGGTCAGACGACTGAAAGATTGACCAAGAAGTATATTTTAAGGAGAGTCTTAAAAGAATGGAGTGAAGTAGAGAGGTGGAGAGGTTCAGGGAGGAAATTCAGCAGCTTAGGGCCAAGCCAACTGAAGGCATGGCCACCAATGGTGGAGCGATTAAAACTGGGGATATTCAAGGGATCTGAATTAGTACTATAACAAGATGTCTGAAGGTGCTCCACAAATGTGTCATCAAACTAAATAAAATTGTCACTGAGATAGTTAAGGAGACATTAGGACAGCTGACCAAAAGCTTGGTCAAAGAGCTAGGTTGTTGGAGGAGTGCCGAGATCTTGGGCGAAATTTTACCGGCTCGCCCCGCCCATCGATGGCCAGATTTCTCGGCACTCGCGATTTGATGAGAGCCGGATTTCCGGCGAGAGGCTGAATAATTTATTTAAATATATTATAATGATGATTTGCATATGTTTAGTGAGCTCGGCGCTCAATGGTCCGGGCTTGGTTGCCTTTATGGCCTCGCCAGGAGAGGTTCTCTCTGGCGAGGAAAACACCTACTCTCCACAAACGGGGAACGGTCCTGTTGGCCTTGCCAGTGGAACTGGAGGCCATTGGGCAAGGGGGGGGGTGCCCCTTGGACAGTGCCCCTGGCACCTTAGCAATGCCACCTTGGCATCCTGGCACTGCCCACTGGGCACCTGGGAAATGCCCAGTGGGCATCTTGGCACTGCCCACTGGGTGCCCATACATCGAGGGGCTCACGATCAGCCGTGAGCCCCTGCGATTGCGGGGTGGGGGGAGCTGGTTGAGGCTGCCTGCAGTAGCAGGGGCCTGACAGCTCTCTGTCTGTCAGACCCCTGCATTTGCGATTGAGCATGTGCAGAACCAGAGGTCTGCACATGCACAGTAGCTCCCTCTAGAAGTTGGCTGGTGAATTAAGCCCAGCCCACTGCCTGCAGCTAGAAACACTCTGCACCATTTTTTTCAATGACTAAGTGCATAAGCAAAACACGCCCAAAAAACGGACCAGGAACTCTCCCATTTTCATGTTAGTTGGACATTAAGGGCCCGATTTTACCATTTTCATTCTAAGTGCAGAATCTGGGTGCAATTCAGATCCGACTTGGAAATCTGCTTTCAGGCGCCCCCCATACACACTTACCCTGAAAAAAAGATTGCAAGTCTGAATCGCGCTGTGGGCGGGGCTTAGCGCGCCCGAAACGATCGGAGCTCTGAACTGCGCATGCGCAGTTAGAAAGAAAATTGAAAATCGCGCCCCTGTCTCATTGCTCCCGGGCCGCAAAAAGTGGATAAAGCGGCCTTGGGAGCAAAAAGCAAGGTAGCGATGAGGACCATCAGAGGATACAGGAGGATATAGATCGGTTGGAGACCTGGGCGGAGAGATGGCAGATGGAGTTTAATCCGGACAAATGTGAGGTAATGCATTTTGGAAGGACTAATACAGATAGAAAATATACAGTAAATAGCAGAACCCTTAAGAGTATTGATAGGCAAAGGGATCTGGGTGTACAGGTACACAGGTCACTGAAAGTGGCAATGCAGATGGAGAAGGTAGTCAAGAAGGCATACGGCATGCTTGCCTTCATCGGCCAGGGTATTGAGTTTAAAAATTGGCAAGTCATGTTGCAGCTTTATAGAACCTTAGTTAGGCCGCACTTGGAATATAGTGTTCAATTCTGGTCGCCACACTACCAGAAAGATGTGGAGGCTTTGGAGAGGGTACAGAAAAGATTTATCAGGATGTTGCCTGGTATGGAGGGCATTAGCTATGAGGAGAGGTTGGAGAAACTTGGTTTGTTCTCACTGGAGCGACAGAGGTTGAGGGGAGAGCTGATAGAAGTCTACAAGATTATGACAGGCATGGACAGAGTGGATAGTCAGAAGCTTTTTTCCAGGGTGGAAGAGTCAATTACTAGGGGGCATAAATTTAAGGTGTGAGGGGCAAGGTTTAAAAGAGATGTACGAGGCAGATTTTTTGCACAGAGTGGTGGGTGCCTGGAACTCGTTGCCGGGGGAGGAAGTGGAAGCGGATATGGTAGTGACTTTTAAGGGGTGTCCTGACAAGTACATGAATGAGATGGGAATAGAGGGATATGGTCCCCGGAAGGGTAGGGGGCTTTAGTTAAGTTGGGCAGCATGGTCGGTGCAGGCTTGAAGGGCTGAAGGGCCTGTTCCTGTGCTGTAATTTTCTTTGTTCTTTGTTCTTTGATGGCCCTCACAGACATCACCGCCACCCCTACAACATAACTTTCCCCTTTATCTACCCACCCCCCCCCCCACTACCTAGACCGATCGTGACCTTCTGCCCCCTTTCTCCCCCCACCGATCGCCCGCAGAGTGGCAGCTGACCCCCCACCCTCCCCCCTCACCCACCAGTGATCCATCAGGCCTCCCCCCCCCCCCCCCCACTCCCCCAACCCACCAGACAATGATTGGGCCTCTCTCCTCCCTCACCCCCATCCACCAGAGATACATCTGATACGCCCGCTGCCCCCCCCCCGCCCCGCACCAGAAAATGATCTGGCCTCCCTTCTCCCTCCCCCGCACATCCCCCACCTCCTCCTCCCCAACCAATCAATCAACGATCTGGCCTCCCTCTGCCCTTCATCCCCCCCACCAGAGAGCGATCTGTCCTCCCTCCCCCCCTCCATCCACCAGAGATACATCTGACCCCCCTCCTCTCCCCACCCCCCCACCCCCCGCCAGAGGTACATCTGACCTGCCTCCTCCTCCCCCCCAGAAAATGATCAGGCCTCCCTTCTCCCACACGCCCCCTCCATCAGAGAATGATCTAGCTACCACCACGCCCCCCACCCCAAGCACCCAAAACAGACCTTTTGTCGAACATGTCTGTTCTGTGCCGAATCTGGACGGGCGAACGCGATGGTCAAGGGGGAAATGCTGGTACAGTTGGGCGGGCAGTTCATTAATTCAATTTAAATACATGCAAATGCATTTAAATTGCCGTCGCGCCCGTTTCAGGCGCGAATCGGATCGCGGCCATTTTTGGGCCTCAGTAAAGTGGGCCTCTGCGCGGGCGCGGATTGTGTTAATGGCCTCACGCCTGACTTTACCATGTTTATGCGTCCGAAAACGGGTGCGATGCAATGGTAAAATCGGGCCCTTAGAGAATCGATCTCATAAAATTCCACCCCTTCATTTTAAAGTTTATTTATTAGTGTCACAAGTAGGCTTACACTAACACCGCAGTGAAGCTACTGTGAAAATCCCTTAGTCGCCACACTCCGGCGCCTGTTTGGATACACTGAGGGAGAATTAAGCATGGCCGATGCATTTAACCAGCTCATCTTTTGGACTGTGGGAGGAAACCGGAGCACCCGGAGGAAACCCACACAGACACGGGGTGAATGTTCAGACTCCGCACGGAACCCAAGCCAGGAATTGGACCTGGGTCCCTGGTGCTGTGAGGCAGCAGTGCAAACCACTGTGCCACTGTGCTGCCCATTGGAGTTTTGTATGACTGGAGGAGGTTTCAGAAATAGGGAGGAGTGAGGCTATGCGGGATTTGCAAACAAGGATGTGACCAGCAGCCAATGTAGGTCAGCAATAGGATCACAGAACTCTGCCATTTAGCTATTTGCAGAAGTTTTCTTCCAAGCCACCTTTTCCTTTTTTTTGAACACTTTCCTTCCCATCTACTCTGAAAGTGTTGTCTCCTGGATATGCTCCATGGGTGCTTGCTGAGCTAGCCCCGTGATGTCTGATCGCACTTTGCTGCACATGCCCCAGTAAGATCAGATACTCGATTTGATTTGATTTATTATTGTCACATGTATTAACATACAGTGAAAAGTATTGTTTCTTGCATGTTATACAGACAAAGCATACCGTTCATAGAGAAGGAAAGGAGAGAGTGCAGAATGTAGTGTTACAGCACTGAGGGAAAATTTAGCATGTCCAATGCACCTAACCCCCAGCATGTCTTTCAGGCTGTGGGAGGAAACCAGAGCACCTGGAGGAAACCCATGCCGACGCAGGGAGAATGTGCAAACTCTACAGTGCTAGGGTGTAGAGAAAGATCAACTTAGTGCGAGGTAGGTCCATTCAAAAGTATGATGGCAGTCGGGAAGAAGCTGTTCTTGAGTCAGTTGGTACGTGACCTCAGACTTTTGTATCTTTTTCCTGACGGAAGAAGGTGGAAGAGAGAATGTCCGGGGTGCGAGGGGCCCTTAATTATGCTGGCTGCTTTGCCGAGGCAGCAGGAAGTGTAGACAGAGTCAATGGATGGGAGGCTGGTTTGCGTGATAGATTGGGCTATATTCATGACCTTTTGTAGTTCCTTGCGGTCTTGGGCAGAGCAGGAGCCATACCAAGCTGTGATACAACCAGAAAGAATGCTTTCTATGTTGCATCTGTAAAAGTTGGTGAGAGTCGTAGCTGACATGCCAAATTTCCTTAGTCTTCTGCGTTGGTGGGCTTTCTTAACTATAGTGTCAGCATGGAGGGACCAGGACAGGTTGTTGGTGATCTGGACACTTGAACTCAGCACGGATGGGACAGAAATAAATTGCTGGTGCCTCTAAACTGTAATCTCTGGCAACATGCGTTACTTTGAGTGCTGCACAGCTTGTGTCAATGACCACTGGCTTTGGGGTATAAATCAGGAGTGAAGCTACCTGAACTGCAATCGGGCAGCTGATAGGTGATCGCCTTCAGTGAATAGAATCTTGCAGCACAGAAGGCCATTTGGCCTATTTTGATCTGCGCCGGCTTTGACTCCACAACAGTTGCTCCTCTACTGCAGTGTGAATGGGAGCTTCATAGGGTGGCATGGTGGCGCAGTGTACATTGGTGTACATACATCCTTGCTTGTGGAAAGGCTTGTGGGGCTCTGCTTAGGGGCAGGTACAGTGGCACAGTGGTTACACTGCTGCCTCACAGCACCAGGGACCCAGGCTCGATCCCCAGCTTGGGTCACTGTCTGTGCAGAGTTTGCACATTCTCCCTGCGTCTGCATGGGTTTCCTCCGGGTGCTCTGGTTTCCTCCCACAGCCTGAAAGACATGCTGGGGGTTAGGTGCATTGGACATGCTAAATTCTCCTTCAGTGGCCTCAGAGTGCAGCGACTAGGGGATTTTCACAGTAACTTCATTGCAGTATTAATGTAAGCCTACTTGTGACACTAATAAATAAACATTTTAAAAACTTTAAACATTTTAACGTTAACACTGCCTTTTGAAAATCAACACACCTCACTGAATGGGTTTATGAGTTACATTGCTGTGGAAGTCCCCCAGCCTGTGGTGGGCACCCAGGCAAATAGAGGCTAATGGTTCTGCCCCTTTGACCACTGTCCTAAATTTAACAACTTTGATGAGAGTCATTGTTCCATTGGTCCACAGATCTGCTGTTAGGTTCAAGCCAGTGGTTTCAGTGAAGGAAATGGAAGGGGTCATTCTGGGCTCCACTTTACAACAGAGCAGCTCAGACCGCCGACAGAAATAGCAAGAGTTAAAACGTGACAGTGGAGCACCGAGGTTGCAGTCACGAAACAGGATCCCAGAACCTGACACTGAGGCATAAAAATAAAAAACACCTCAAACTGACCATAAATGTCACTCTGAACACTTCTCCATTATTCAGATGTCTAGCCTTTGAGATCATTCAGGATTCCCCACCGCTCAGTTCAAACAATTTACTGACATCCTGAGAAACAGGGCCCTTTCACTTGGAACCTTGCCTGAATTTCATCCCCTTTTGGTATCTCCAGTTGAAAAGATAATCTTTTTCCGGCCCCTTTGAACCGGCCCTCCCACCGTATTGTTTCTTCAGAGTTCAATTCGCAGGAGACACAAGCCCGTGCTGAGACAGATAGGGTGTCCTGTGCTGACATATTATCTGCCCACCTGCCTGACAGCTGACAAAGCCCATCACATGTCGTGACCAGTGAGGTACTGGCCACCACCACACACCCCGCCCCTGCAGGATTTCAACTCCTTGACCAGGAATCTCTTGACCTCCCTGTGTTAAAACAGCCAGAAATCTGGTAGACAGGAAATGTTTAAAGAGACAGCTCAGTTAGTCATTTCAAATGGAAGTTCAGGACGTGCCAAATTGAAACACACCGCGCAGAATTGCAACCACCCTCACCGTGCCAAATCCTCACAGCGCTTTCGCTTTGGAAATGGGCACCCGATGCCAAATCATCTCCTGCTGGTGTGTGAATGTGACCCAGCCTGTGACCTGCCCTTGCTTCTTTTTGCATCTCCTGATGCATCAGAACAGCCTTCTTCTCCAGTTGGAGGGGCAGCGGGGTCGATCTGCTTCCCCACCCACACAAGGGAGAGGGGAATAGAAGAATATGTTGATAGGGTGACATGAAGAGTAGTGGGAGGGTGCCTACGTGGAGCATGAACACCAGAATGGACCCATTGGACCAAATAGCCTGTTTCAGTGCTGTAAATACTTTGTCACCGCGGCATTGTGCAGCAGAGTGGGAGGCCATTCGGTCTACCTGCTGCCTCATAGCGCCAGGGACCTGGGTTCTGATCCAGCCTTGGGAGACTGTCTGTGTGGAGTTTGCACATTCTCCCCGTGTCTGCTTGGGTTTCCTCCAGGTGCTCTGGTTTCCACCCACACTCCAAAGCTGTGCAGGTTAGGTGGATTGGCCATGCTAAATTGCCCCTTAGTGTCCTACAATGTGTGGGTTAGGGGGATGAGCGGGGTAAAGATATGGGGTTAGGGCCTGGGTGTGATGCCCTGTCAGGGGATCAGTACAGACTCAATGAGCCGAATGGCTTCCTTCTGCACTGTGGGGAATCTATGATTCTATTGTGTCCACTGGCTCTTTGAAAGAGTTAGAATAGAACAGAATCCCTGCAGTGCAGAAGGAGGCCATTCAGCCTATCGAGTCTGCACCAACCACAATCCCACCCAGGACCTATTCCCGTAATCTCACATATTTACCCTGCTAATCTCCCTGACACTAAGCGTCAATTTAGCTTGGCCAATCAACCTAACCCGCACGCACATCTTTAGACTGTGGGAGGAAACCGGAGCCCAGAGGAAACCCATGCAGACATGGGGAGAACGTGCAGACTCCACACAGTCAGTGACCCGAGGCCAGATTTGAACCCGGGTCCCTGGCGCTGTGAGGCAGCAGTGCTAACCACTGAGCCACCGTGCCACCCACAGATATTCACTGGACTCATTCCCCAGATCATCCTTTGCCCACAACCTCTTTCAAATTTGTTTTTGCTTTTGTAAATATTTATTCAATACTTTGTGAAAAGGTCATGGGGAACTCTGCTTGTACCACTAGTAGGGTTAAGGAATTCCATGCATTGGTCCCTCGAAGCTGCGTGAGTGCGTGGCCATGTGGCAATCTGGAATGTGCTGCGCAGTAGGCAGACAGGCCAGGCACAGGCCATGGTGATGCACACAAGCATGGCTGCACAACAGTCTTAAAGGGACCATACAGCACAAGAAAAAGGCCAAGCATGTCAAAGGGATTGCTGATTCCATGTCACAGCAGTTCAGTAGTCTGTGCTCACTATACCTACTCACCAATCAATGGGGATAATTTTAGTTCAGCAAAACTTTGAGTTGAGCGCAAGGATGAGAATTTTAAATTAAGGAGCTGGATTCTGGCATGCTCTTTGTGTGGTTCCACACCGAGAAATCCATTTGCTCATTAAGGCGTCGGGGAACCAGAATTTCTAACTTAGCAGCAATTTGCTGCCTTACCAAACGTCAGTAAGCATTAGATAGCTTACACTGTGTTCAGATTAGCTTCTGCTGAAGATGACAGCAAATCTTGGCTCATAGCATCCGTCATGCACAAAATTAGATTTCTTTAACAAATGCATCTTGAAAGCCTTGATTATATTTGCAAAGCACGTATATCAGAACAAATAGATGCAGAATCTGCTCACAATTATCATGTGGTACAGAACCACAGCCATGTATATTCCATATCCCTGGATTTTATCTTTGATGTCTATTTTTTAAACATTCCCTGATGGTGGTTGAATAAGCAATGGAACATTCAGCGTAGCACCAAAGAACATGATCCCAGATCCAGTGATCCCTCTGGACCTCAGAATGTAGATTTCAAGCAAAACATTACTACTCGTGATGCTGTATTTCACTTTGAATTGAAGAGCAGAGAAGTTGTTTCATTCTTTCACAGAATGTGGGCGTCGCTGACTCGACCCAGCATTTATTGCCCATTCCTAATTGTCCTTGAAGAGGTGGTGGTGAGACGCCTTCTTGAACCGCTGCAGTCCATGTGGCGCAGGTGCATTCACAGTGCTGTCCAGGAGGGAGTGCCGGGAGGGGTGGCACAGTGGCTGGCACTGCTGTCTCACAGCACCAGGGACCCGGGTTCGATTTCCAGCTTGGATCACTGTCTGTGTGAAGTTCTCCCCTTCTCTCCGTGTCTGCGTGGGTTTCCTCCGGGTGCTCCGGTTTCCTCCCACAGTCCAAAGATGTGCGGGTTAGGTTGATTGGCCATGCTAAATTGTCCCTTAGTGTCAAGGTGACTAGCTAGGGTAAATGTATGGGGTTACGGGGACAGGGCCTGGTTGGGATTGTGGTCGGTGCAGACTCGATGGGCCGAATGGCCTCCTTCTGTACTGTAGGATGCTATGATTATGACCCAGCGATGGTGAAGGAACGGTGATACATGTTGCAAGTCAGGACAGTGCGTGAATTGAAGGGGGATTTCCAGGTGATGGCGTTCCCAGGCATCTGCTGCCCTTGCCCGTCGAGGTGGTGGAGATGCCTTCTTTTGGTTGAACTCAAGCCCTATGTGCCGAATCTGGTGGGTATAAAATACCCCCTGGCGCTAATTCGGAGAACAGCAGGGGAGTTCTTCCCACTGCTGTGGTCAATGTTTATCCCTCAACCAACTTCACCAAAAACAAATAGATGATCTGGCCACCATCACAGTGCTGCTTGTGGGATCTTGCTGTGTACAGATTAACTGCTATCCACAGCGACAACACCTCAAAAGTGCTTTGTTAGCTGTGAAAGACTTTGGGATGTCCAAAGGTTGTGAATGGCACTATTTTATTACAAGACCTTTTTTCAAATGATCTGTTCCTTAAATTATTGTAAATTGTCCTGTTATAAATGTAGTATATTTATTTATTAGCGTCACAAGTAGGCTTACATTAACACTCCAATGAAGTTACTGTGAAAATCCCCCAGTTGCCACACTCCGGAGCCTGTTCGGGTACACTGAGGGAGAATTTAGCATGGCCAATGCACCTAAGCAGCACATCTTTCGGACTGTGGGAGGAAACCGGAGCACCTGGAGGAAACCCACGCAGACCCGGGGAGAACGTGCAGACTCCGCACAGACAGTGACCCAAGCCGGGAATCGAACCCAGGTCCCTGGCACTGTGAGGCAGCAGTGCTAACCACTGTGCCACCATGCCACCCTCATGCTTGTTAGATAAATTGGCTCTCACAGAGCAGATTATAACTTATATGCCCACCTCTCAGACATATCCCTTTACTGCGATCAAAATTGTAGGTCATGCACTTGACACAACTTGCAGTATTTTGATGTTTCAGGCACTGGAAGTTGATATCCTATCAATAGAGTAGAACGTTAATTACTCATACTAATGAGAGCCTGCTAGTGCTCACATAATTTTACATCAGTTGGTCGTACATCAAAGAGTACATCAGTGTACTGGTCTCCTTAGTATTTCAGCTGGGACCTTCCATATTTCAGTTGTCGCCATTCTCAATATATAGAATCATACAGTACAGAAGAGCCCCTTCGGCCCATCGAGCCTGCACCGAGTCAGGTGGGATCTGCTTCTGTCACTCCAAAGTCGATCTTTCACAGCGTTTCACTTGGGTCCTCTCCTCAATTTAGAAACATAGAAACAGGGAAATAGGTGCAAGAGTAGGCCGTTCGGTGCTTTGAGCCTACACCACCATTCAGTATGATCATGGCTGATCATTCACTTTCAGTATCCCACTCCCACTTTCTCTCCATATCCCTTGATCCCTTTCGCCACAAGGGCCACGTCCAGCTCCCTCTTGAACGTATCTAACGAGCTGGCCCCAACAGCTTTCTGTGGTAGTGAATTCCACAGGTTCACAAGGGGCGGCACGGTAGCACAGTGGTTAGCACTACTGCTTCACAGCTCCAGGGACCTGGGTTCGATTCCCAGCATGGGTCACTGTCTGTGTGGAGTTTGCACGTTTTTCCTGTGTCTGCGTGGGTTTCCTCCGGGTGCTCCGGTTTCCTCCCACAGTCCAAAGATGTGCGGGTTATGTTAATTGGCCATGCTAAAATTGCCCCTTAGTGTCCCGGGATGTGTAGGTTAGAGGGATTAGCAGGTAAATATGTAGGGATATGGGGATAGGGCCTGGGTGGGATCGTGGTCGGTGCAGACTCGATGGGCCGAATGGCCCCTTTCTGCACTGTAGGGTTTCTGTGATTTCTATGAACTCTCTAGTGTGAAGAAGTTCTTCCTCATCTCAGTCCTGAATGGCTTACCCCTTATTCTTAGATTGTGTTAAAGTTAAAGTTTATTTATTAGTCTTACATTAACACTGCAATGAAGTTACTGTGAAATTCCCCGAGTCGCCACAGTCCGGCATCTGTTCGGGTCAATGCACTTAACCAGCGTGTTTCAGAACTCTAGTTCTGGACTTCCCTAACATTGGGAACATTCTTCCCGCATCTAGCTTGTCCAGTCCCATCAGGATTTTATATGTTTCTATGAGATTCCCTCTCACTCTTCTAAATTCCAGTGAGTACAAGCCCAGTCGATCCAATCTCTCTTCATATGTCAGTCCTCCCATTCCAGCAATCAGTCTGGTGAACCTTCGCTGGACTCCCTCAATAGCAAGAATGTCCTTCCTCAGACTAGGAGACCAAAACTGCACACAATACACAGGGTGTGGCCTCACCAAGGCCTTGTATACTGCAGCAAGATCCCTATCCCTATACTCAAATCCTCTTGCTATGAAGCCAGCATGCCATTAGCTTTCCTCACCGCCTGCTGTACCTGCATGCTAACCTTCAGGGACTGTTCCACCATGACACCCAGGTCAGGTTGCACTTGCCCTTTTCCTAAACTGTCACCATTCAGATAATAATCTTCCTTCCTGTTTATGCCACCAAATTGGATAACCTCACATTTATCCACATTATATTGCATTTGCCCACTCAGTCAGCCTGTCCAAATCACCCTGTAGCCTCTTAGCATCCTCCTCACAGCACACACTGCCACCCAGCTTAGTGTCGTCTGCAAGTTTGGAGATATTGCATTCAGTTCCTTCATCCAAATCATTAATGTATATTGTGAATATCTGGAGTCCTAGCACTGAACTCTGCAGTACCCCACGAGTCACTGCCTGCCACTCTGAAAAGGACCCGTTTATTCCCACTCTCTGCTTCCTGTCTGTCAACCACTTCTCTATCCACGTCAATACATTACCCCCAATACCATGAGCTTTAATTTTGCTCACTAATCCCTTGACAAAAGCCTTTTTTGAAAGTCCAGATATACAACATCCACTGGTTCACCCTTGTCCACTCTACTGGTCACATCCTCAAAATATTCCAGAAGATTAGTCCAGCATAATTTCCCTGAGTGAATCCATGCTGATTTGGACCGATTCTGTTACTGCTTTCCAAATGCTCAGTTATTACATCCTTAATAATTGGCTCCAGCATTTTCCACACCCCCGATGCCAGGCTAATCGGTCTATAATTCCCCATTTTCCCTTTCTCTCCTTTTTTAATAAGTTACATTAACTACCCTACAGGTGGAGAGGGTGGTGAAGAAGGCATATGGCATGCCTGCCTTTATTGGACGGGGCATAGAATATAAAAGTTGGCATATGATGTTGCAGCTGTATAGAACGTTGGTTCGGCCACATTTGGAATACTGCGTCCAGTTCTGGTCGCCACACTACCAGAAGGACGTGGAGGCTTTGGAGAGAGTACAGAGAAGGTTTACCAGGATGTTGCCTGGTAAACCTGGTTTTAGCTATGAGGAGAGATTGGGTAAACTGGGGTTGTTCTCCCTGGAAAGACGGAGGATGAGGGGCGACCTAATAGAGGTGTATAAAATTATGAAGCGCATAGATAGAGTGAACAGTGGGAAGCTTTTTCCCAGGTCGGATGTGACGAACACAAGGGGTCACAGGTTCAAGGTGAGGGGGGCAAGGTTCAACACAGATGTCAGGGGGACGTATTTTACACAGAGGGTGGTGGGGGCCTGGAATGCACTCCCAAGCAAGGTGATTGAGGTGGACACGCTGGGATCATTTAAGACTTATCTAGATAGCCACATGAACAGACTGGGAATAGAGGGATACAAACGGATGGTCTAGTTGGGCACATGAGCGGTGCAGGCTTGGAGGGCCAAAGGGCCTGTTCCTGTGCTGTATTGTTCTTTGTTCTCTTTGTTCTTTGTTCCCTCCAATCCATTGGAACTTGACCAGAGTCTATAGAATGCTGGAAAATGATCACCAATGCATCCACTATTTACAGGGCCACTTCCTTAAGTTCTCTGGGATGCAGGGCATCAGGGCCTGGGGCTTATCGGGTTTTAATCCCAGCAATTGGGGTGGCATGGTGGCACGGGCAGGGGGTGCTTTCACTGCAGGGACTGGAGGTTGGCAGGCCAGTCTGAGTTGCCGGCAGCTCTCTAAGGTGAGACTTCCCCAAATGAAGGGCAATCAATGCTCACCAGGGTGTAAATTGGCTTCAAGGCCATTTCCGACTCTTCAGCAAGTCCCTGCCATTTGAAAAATTGAGGCCTATGTTTAATTTCCTCATTCTTTCTGTTGGAAACCTTCCTCCACATTTCATTGGGTCTTTCCCTCCATGGGTGGGAGAACAAAGGACAGTACAGCACAGGAAAGGCCCTTCGGCCCTCCAAGCCTGCGCTGATCATGATGCCTGCCTAAACTAAAACCGTACGCACTTACAGAGTCCGTATCCTTCCATTCCCATCCTATTCTTGTATTCATCTAGATGCCCCTTAAATGACGCTATTGTACCTGCTCCCACCACCTCCCCGGGCAGTGCGTTCCAGACATTCACCACCCTCTCTGTAAAAAGCTTGCCTCGCGCATCTCCTCTAAACTTTTCCCCACGCACTTTAAACTTTTGTCCCCTAGTACTTGACTTTTCTACCCGAGGAAAGAGCATCTGATTAGCCGGCTGTACACGCCAGTGGGAATCTCTGGTCCCGCTGAGCGCCAAAATCTTCATCCTCACTGGCAGCAGTGGCAAGATGTGAACGGCCGGAGAATTCCGGCCCATGTTTTTGTTGGAACCCTTCTCCCGTGTTTAATTGGGATCCTTCCTTCTTGTTTCCGTTGGGACCGTTTCATTATACGCTGTTTTAGTGTGTCTGTGTGCATTTGCAGATGTGCAATGTCTTCATTATCAAAAATAAAAAAGAGCACATTTCAGCATTTGGATAATTAATATTCAGATAAGTAGATCCCACTTGTGTAACCATATTTGGATTTAATATTGAGAATTAAATGATTTGAATTTGAGTTTAATACAGACTGAAGCCAAATTAAGCTGATTGTGTAAATCTGTTTTTAATAAACAGCAGAGCCTGCTTAACCACAAACTGGATCATGGCATAATCTTGACTGCTGCAGATAGTTCTTGACAAATTAATTCTTCAGTATAGTTCCCATGGATAGAATTAGAGCCACACAAACCACAAGCAACTGAGCTGATTCTCCAACCCAAGCTGAATTATTCAAGCTAATTCAGCACTAAACCTTGCCTCCTACACTGGCCTCAACTTGCCTGGGCCAGGGAATCAAGCAGCCAGCCCTCCGGATGGGCGGCACGGTGGCCCGGTGGTTAGCACTGCTGCCTCACAGCGCCAGGGACCCGGGTTCAATTCCGGCCTGGGGTCACTGTCTGTGTGGAGTTTACACGTACGCCCCGTGCCTGCGTGGGTTTCCTCCGAGTGCTCCTGTTTCCCCCCACAGTCCAAAGATGTGCGGGTTAGGTTGATTAGCCATGTTAAAATTGCCCCTTAGCCGTCAGGGCAATTAGCAGAATAAATACGTGGGGTTACAGGAATAGGGCCTGGGTGGGATTGTTGTCAGTGCCGACTTGATGGGTCAAATGGCCCCTCCTTCTGCACTGTAGGGATTCTATGATCTCTGTTCATAATTGCTTCCTATAGCAAGTTTCAGTGTTTGGATCAAATTGGGTAAGGCCCTACTGCGCTCTCACCTGAATAACTATACTCCAGCATGGACTAATGCTTTAAGAGGAGAGATTAGAAAGGGTAAACTTCATCCAGAAGAGCATTCAGTGTTTGCTGGTGACTTGGGGATGCTACAAAATGATCTAAACACGCTCAGCGGTGGGTGACACTGTGGGGTAGCTGTGTCGTAACAAACTCCCGCAAAAGGAATAAATACTGCCATTTTTGAACTCTAGAAATTCGGTGAAATAGTGTATCCTGCTATCATTATCTTTTGCTAAGTTTAAAAGCCTGCAGGCCAGTGAATAGAAAGCAGTAGGTGGCCGACCTAATGCCCACTAATTACTTTGGCAGGTCCAGCCACTACCGAGAAAATAATTAGCAAATACAGGGAAGGCCAGTGGGTGGAAATCACAGAAGTTTAGCTGAATAAAAGGGCTAGTTTCTTTTATATTTCCCTTCAAGTAAAACTTGCTTCCAGTTTTGCAAGAAAAATCTTCAAGTGTCTATATAAAGCCCAAGCTAGGGTATTGCATCCCGTTCTGGTCACCGCACTTTAAGAAAGATATGCAGATCCCTGAAAGGGTGCAGAGAAGATTCACCAGAATGGTTCCAGGGATGAGATGTTTTAATTACAAGGTTAGGTTGGAAAGATTGTCATTCTTCTTGAAGCAACAAAGATTGAGGGGAGATTTGCTAGAGATGTACAAGATTATTACAGACATAGATGAGGTAAACAAGGAAATTCTCTTCTCATTAGCTGATTGTTAAAGGGCCAGAGGGCAAAGATTTCAGATTTTGGGTAAGAACAACAGGGGCTCGATGGGCTGAATGGTCTCTCCCCATGCTGCAGATGAATCCATGAATCTGTGACACTAAGCACAAATGGGGAAAATAGCGTCAGTGCACACATGTGTGTCCCTTTAATTGGTAGGGCAGGCAGACTGAGAATTACACATTTCGAGTAGAAAGGCTAAAGCTAAGGATGCTGAAGGACTGGCTGGTGCAGAGTTAACAACTCATCTATAGAATGCTGGAAAGTTCAGAACAGCTGGACAGAAAAGTAGTTTCCTAGTGGGGACTGTACAGTATGCAGAGTATATGTTTGGGGCGGCACGGTAGCACAGTGGTTAGCACTGCTGCTTCACAGCTCCAGGGTCCTGGGTTCGATTCCCGGCTCGGGTCACTGTCTGTGTGGAGTTTGCACATTCTCCTCGTGTCTGCGTGGGTTTCCTCCGGGTGCTCCGGTTTCCTCCCACAGTCCAAAGATGTGCGGGTTAGGTTGATTGGCCAGGTTAAAATTGCCCCTGAGATGCGTAGGTTAGAGGGATTAGCGGGTAAATATGTGGGGGTAGGGCTTGGGTGGGATTGTGGTCGGTGCAGACTCGATGGGCCGAATGGCCTCCTTCTGCACTGTAGGGTTTCTATGATTTCTATGATTGTCGATTGTCGTAAAAAGCCATCTGATTCACTAATATCCTTTAGGGGAGGGAATCTGACCCTTACCTGGTCTCGGCCTACATGTGACTCCAGACCCACAACAATGTGGTTGACTCTCAAATGTCTCTGAAATGGAGGGCACTTAGGGACGATCAATAAATGCTGGCCCAGCCAGCGACACTCACATCCTCATAGAATCATAGAAACCCTACAGCACAGAAAGAGGCTATTCGGCTGATCAAGTCTGCACCGACCACAATCCCACCCAGGCCCTACCCCCATATCCCTACATATTTACCCACTAATCCCTCTAACCTACACATCTCAGGACACTAAAGGCAATTTTAGCATGGCCAATGCACCTAACCCGCACATCTTTGGACTGTGGGAGGAAACCGGAGCACCCGGAGGAAACCCACGCAGACACGAGGAGAATGTGCAAACTCCACACAGACAGTGATCCAAGCTGGGAATCGAACCTGTAAAATGAATTTACATCCTGTAAAACATGCTGTAAAATGAATTTTAAAAATAATACTACTGATCGGAGTGACCATCACACAGTACCTCATGAGGACAAAGTCTTCACAGGTGACACTACCATGCCATATGAGGAAGCTTTAGGACAGATCGATAGCCCAGAACTGGTCAATCATGATACATTGTGGACCATAATTGGAAGAGTTGCTTCTTAGATACCACAACTGGGCAGCAGTTGCCAGACAGTTGCCGTGTCAGATGGTAATGCAACCAATGCATGTTCTACCATTTTTAGACATCTATCTACCATAGTATTAGCAGGAATGGCCAGCACACAACTCCAGTGAACTCCGAGGAATAGATAGAAAAGATAAGAACAGGAGGCAGAGTGGAAATATGAGTAAAAGAGACTGCATCTACTGTAAAGAGGGTTGAAGTGGAGAAGGTAGAAAACAGACTTCATTTGTTTGGAGTTCAAAAGAGAAAACATGCTTGTTGCATTAATTGGTATGTGTTACAGGCCTCCAAAGAAATCGAAGAGGAAAGAAACAGTCAAATTAAAAAGATGAGTAGATACAACAGAATTAATGTTCTGGGAGATTTTAATCACCCACTTATTGATTGAGACAGAGGGGGAGTAAATGGAAATCTTCAAACATGCGCAGGGCTCTTTCCTCAAGCAGTATGTTAAAAGGCCTATAGGATGGAGGCACCTGTAAATTTAGTTACCAGTAAAGAGATTTGGTGAATGTGCTGAATGCGAGTGAAAGCAGTGGCAGCAACCACATTACGGTTTGAGATCCAGTTTAGAAAGGGGGAAAAAAAGGTCAGTAGGAAAACGAGAACATCAAAGCAGATTTTGGAAAGATTGGGTAGGGGGGGGGAATGAAGCTGTTCTTGGGAGGCAGTGCAAACTGGATAAAAGCTCATTGCTGGTCCAGTTTACACCCTGTGCGACTTTCTATCAGATTGAAGTTCGTACACACGTTACAGCAGAATGTTACGAGGTTGTGGAATTCACTTCCGGGGTTATGGCACTCTTTAAATTTCTGTCCATTTGTTTCAGAACTTTGAAACCACTACCCTGAAAAACTAGTGAAGCAAATGAGTCAGATTCCCTGAAATGGCTACCATTTGTTTAAGGCCTTACAGCACAGCCCAGCGTGCCGGTCCCTGCTCCTTGGAAGGGCTGTCCAGTTTAGGTTCATGGCCCAGCTTCTCCCACATAACCTTGAACTTAACTCTGCAAGTACATGTCGAATGTGGCATCTTCCCTCAAAGAAATTCAGGAAATGAATTTCTTTCAAAAGACTTATAAGTAGGCAAATAATGTAGCTGTTTAGCACAGGGTCAGATCTCGCTACGGTGAGGCCAATCGTTGAGGTTTATTGTTTTATTTTCTGAAGGCGTTTTTTGTTTGAGCGAAGAATGTTGACCAGGACACTGGGAGTTACTCTGAACCTGAAATCAACCTCCATCGAGGATTTATTTCTACACAGCAAGCACATTCCTGGCACGTCGCTGCTAAAGCTCACCTCTCCCGTTAGCCTGTTCAACACCTTTTGAAGTCGTATCAGTGGTTGTCACCTTGTTAGTTCTTGGAGTGGATTAGGTTTGGATCTGTTACCAGGGATGCATTGACAGTGAAACCTAATACCAAGGTTACACATCAAAAATGAACACCTCATCACACAGGGATGCCTGCTGTGGTGTTCACAGTCATAAGAATCAGTATTCCAAGAGTCTGTCTAAATGCTGTATTTATAATTGGAGACTCGTTTCAGCTTTCCTGCAGTATCTTGGACGCGTTGCTATAGGAACTGCCCCGTTTATATTGCAAGATGGTTTCTACGGCAACTGGATCATACTTCTTAAGTGAAGTCTGCAGTTTAGAAAGTCACAAACAGTGACTATTTTATTGTGTTGACACTAACCCTGGTCCAAAGGGAAGGTCCGTATGAAGCCATCTTTCTATCTGGTGCAGCAATTAGAACTGATCAACCACCGGGGACATGTTCTTTTTTTAGTTGTCATCAAACCCATGAGTTGAATGCACTGGCTTTTGTTGACCCACTCATTGGCAGCAGCTCACAAAGGACTGTAAATGCAGCATCTTGGCAGTCAGGTGGATCTCAACAATACTCCCCCCACCCCCAACAACAGTCCAAAGATGTGTGGGTTAGGTTGATTGGCCATGGTAAGTTGATCATTAGTGTCAGGGGAACAGCAGGGTAAAGCATGGAGTTATGGGGATAGGGCTTGGGTGGGTTTGCTGTTGGTATGGGCTTGGTGGGCTGAATTGCCTCTTTCTGCCCTGTAGGTTACCTGATGAAGGGACAGCGCTCCGAAAGCTTGTGGCTTGTGCTACCAAATAAACCTGTTGGACTTTAACCTGGTGTTGTGAGACTTCTTACTGTGCTTACCCCAGTCCAATGCCGACATCTCCACATCATGGATTCTATGATACCATGAACTCTCTGAGTAGTTTCCAAAGTACATTCTTCAGTTATTGTTCAATCAGTAGCACTCTCACCTTGGAGTCAGAAAATTGTAGGTCAAGCCCCAATCAAGGCTGACACTTCAGTGCGGTACTGATATTAAACTGAGTCCCTTTCTGCCTTCTTGGGTGAATGTATAAGATCCCAGGGTACTGTTTCAGCGAAGAAACAGGGAGATCTTCCTGGTGTCCTGACCGAAATTTAATCTCAACCGTCAGTATTAAAACTGATTATTTGAGCATTCCGGGGAGGCATGGCGGCACAGTGGTTAGCACTGCTGCCTCACAACTCCAGGGACCCGGATTCGATTCCCAGCTTGGGTCACTGTCTGTGTGAAATTTGCACATTCTCCCTGTGTCTGCGTGGGTTTCCTCCGGGTGCTCCAGTTTCGTCCCACACTCCAAAGATGTGCGGGCTAGGTGGATTGGCCGTGCTAAATTGCCCCTAAGTGTCAGGGGGACTAGCTCGGGTAAATGCATGGGGTTATGGGGAGAGGGCCTGGGTGGGATTGTGCAGACTTGACGGGCTGAATGGCCTCCTTCTGCACTGTAGGCACTCTATGATTCTGTACTTAACTGTGCGATCTTGCTGTGTGCTAATTGGCTGTCGTGCTTCTCAACATTACAATAGAACCTGGACTTCAAAAGTGATTCACTGAATATCGTTTAGCTCAAACCCCTGTTGGCAATTCTTCGCTTGCAAGCTTGAGGTCAGAGAGATCAGAATTCAAGGATGAGCAGTGGAGGTCAGAGTTGAAGGGTGAGCAGTCAGTGGGATGTATCAGAGACGGGGCTGTTATTCTGTGGCTTCTATCTTTCACAAGAAAAATTTTGAAATGGCATTTGCAAATTTCATCCTTTCATAACCACAATCCCTGGCATTGTGAAAGCGATGGCACATCAATTCCTATTGTTTCTTTATTAAGGTGTTGTCTGATAACCTTTCTTCTCACCATAGGACATAGGAGCAGAAATAGGCCATTCGGCCCATTGAGTCTGCTCCACTATTCAATGAGATCATGACTGATCCCATGTGATAATTCCCCACCCCACTTTCCTGCTTTATCCCCATAATCCTTGATTTCCTTCCTGATTAAAAATCTGTATTCCAGCTTCGACAACCCTCTGAAGGAAATAATTCCACAGCTTCATGAGGGGAGGCTGTGGTGTAGTGATATCATCACTGGCCTAGTAATCCAGAGACCCAGGGTAATGCTCTGGGGACCGGGGTTCAAGTCCCACCACACCAGATGGTGAAATTTTAATTCAATAAAAAATTCAGAACTAAAAGTCTAGTAACGACCGTGAAACCATTGTCAATTATCCTAAAAATCCATCTGGCCTACATTTGACTCCAGACCCACAGCAATGTGGTTAATCCTTAAACTGCCCTCTGAAATGGCCAAGCAAGCCACTCAGTTCAAGGGATATTATGAATGGGCAATAAGTGCTGGCCCAGCCAGCGACGACAACGTCCCATGAATGAATAAATAATTTTTAAAAACAACCTTCTGGGAGAAGAAATTCCTCCTTATCTCTGTCTTAAATGGGTGAACACAGTAAGAAGTTTAACAACACCAGGTTAAAGTCCAACAGGTTTATTTGGTAGCAAAAGCCACACAAGCTTTCGAGGCTCTAAGCCCCTTCTTCAGGTCCCTGATCACTGTCCAGTAATCCGTAATCCTTGCTGGAAAAGGCAAATGCGTAGCCAGCTGCTGGTGGGGAGGGCAGGACCTGGCGCGATGGCAGTCACACAACTTAGTAGTCACAGCGTAAGCTTGCATGTGAAGAGCCCTCCCCACCAGCAGCTGGCTACGCATTTGCCTTTTCCAGCAAGGATTACGGATTACTGGACAGTGATCAGGGACCTGAAGAAGGGGCTTAGAGCCTCGAAAGCTTGTGTGGCTTTTGCTACCAAATAAACCTGTTGGACTTTAACCTGGTGTTGTTAAACTTCTTACTGTGTTTACCCCAGTCCAACGCCGGCATCTCCACATCTTAAATGGGTGACCCCTTACTCTGAGATTATGCCCTCTGATCGTTTTCCAGAAGACACTGCCTACTGCTGGAATGCACTTGCATGAGCACAGTCCATTGATACCCCATCGAGGTGACCGCTCTTCACATGCAAGCTTACGCTGTGACTACTAAGTTGTGTGACTGCCATTGCGCCAGGTCCTGCCCTCCCCACCAGCAGCTGGCTACGCATTTGCCTTTTCCAGCAAGGATTACGGATTACTGGACAGTGATCAGGAGCAGGTACGCCACAGTCCCAGAGTTTCCACTTGATTTGATTTGATTTGATTTATTATTGTCACATATATTAACATACAGTGAAAAGTATTGTTTCTCGCACGCTATACAGACAAAGCATCCCGTTCATAGAGAAGGAAACGAGAGAGTGCAGAATGTAGCGTTACAGTCATAGCTAGGGTGTAGAGAAAGATCAACTTAATGCGAGGTCGGTCCACTCAAAAGTCTGATGGCAGCAGGGAAGAAGCTGTTCTTGAGTCAGTTGTTACGTGACCTCAGACTTTTGTATCTTTTTCCTGATGGAAGAAGGTGGAAGAGAGAATGTCCAGGGTGCGTGGGGTCCTTAATTATGCTGACTGCTTTTCCGAGGCAGTGGGAAGTGTAGACAGAGTCAATGGATGGGAGGCTGGTTTGTGTGATGGATTGGGCTACATTCACAACCTTTTGTAGTTTCTCGCCGTCTTGGGCAGAGCAAGAGCCATACCAAGCTGTGATACAACCAGAAAGAATGCTATCCATGGTGCATCTGGAGCCATACATTTTGACACAGATACTCAACTTCTAATGGCCCTTTCTGCAGGGTCATAGAGTCACAGAGTCATAGAGGCTTACAGCATGGAAATAGGCCCTTCGGCCCAACTTGTCCATGCTGCCCTTTTTCTTAAACGCCTAAGCTAATCCCAATTGCCCACATTTGGCCCACATCCCTCTATAGCCATCGTACCCATGTAACTATCTAAATGCTTTTTAAAAGACAAAATTGTACCCGCCTCTACTACTACCTCTGGCAGCTTGTTCCAGACACTCACCACCCTCTGTGTGAAAAAACAAAATTACCCCTCTGGACACTTTTGTATCTCTCCCCTCTCACCTTAAACCTATGCCTCCTATTTTAGACTCCCCAACCTTTGGGAAAAGATATTGACTGTTTAGCTGATCTATGCCCCTCATTATTTTATAGACCTCTATAAGATCACCCTTCAGCCTCCTATGCTCCAGAGAAAAAAGTCCCACTCTATCCAGCCTCTCCTTATAACTCAAACCATCAAGTCCCGGTAGCATCCTAGTAAATCTTTTCTGCACTCTTTCTAGTTTAATAATATCCTTTCTATAATAGGGTGACCAGAGTTGCACACAGTATTCCAAGTGTGGCCTTACCAATGTCTTGTACAACTTCAACAAGACGTTCCAACTCCTGTATTCAATGTTCTGACCGATGAAACCAAGCATGCCGAATGCCTTCTTCACCACTCTGTCCACTTGTGACTCCACTTTCAAGCAACTATGAACCTGTACCCCTAGATCTCTTTGTTCTGTAACTCTTCCCAACGCCCTACCATTAACTGAGTAAGTCCTGTCCTGGTTCAATCTACCAAAATGCATCAGCTCGCATTTATCTAAACTCCATCTGCCATTCGTCAGCCCACTAGCCCAATTGATCAAGATCCCGTTGCAATTAGGGATAACTTTCTTCACTATCCACTATGCCACCAATCTTGGTGTCATCTGCAAACGTACTAACCATGTCTCCTATATTCTCATCCAAATCATTAATATAACTGACAAATAACAGTGGACCCAGCACCGATTCCTGAGGCACACCGCTGGTCACAGGCCTCCAGTTTGAAAAACAACCCTCTACAACCACTCTCTGGCTTCTGTCAAGAAGTGGAGATGCCGGTGTTGGACTGGGGTAAACACAGTAAGAAGTCTCACAACACCAGGTTAAAGTCCAACAGGTTTATTTGGCAAAAGCCACTAGCTTTCGGAGCAAAAGCCACTAGCTTTCGGAGCACTGCTCCTTCGTCAGGTAAGTGGGAGTTCTGTTCATAAACAGGACATATAAAGACACAAACTCAATTTACAAAATAATGGTTGGAATGCGAGTCTTTACAGGTAATCAAGTCTTAAAGATACAGACACCACACAACCCTGTCACAGCAACCTCTGCAAGACGTGCCGGATCATCAACACGGCTGCCATCATCTCACCTGAGAACATCATCCACCAGGTACACGGTACCTACTCTTGCAACTTGGCCAACGTTGTCTACCTGATACGCTGCAAGAAAGGATGTCCCGAGGCATGTTACATTGGGGAGACCATGCAGACGCTACGACAACGGATGAATGAACGCCACTCGACATTCACCAGGCAAGACTGTTCTCTTCCTGTTGGGGAACACTTCAGCGGTCACGGGCATTCGGCCTCTGATCTTCAGGTAAGCGTTCTCCAAGGCGGCCTTCACGACACGCGACAACGCAGAGTTGCTGAGCAGAGACTGATAGCCAAGTTCCGCATACATGAGGACGGCCTCAACTGGGATCTTGGTTCATGTCACACTATCTGTAACCCCCACGATTTGCCTGGGCTTGCAAAATCTCACTAACTGTCCTGGCTGGAGACAATATATATCTCTTTAACCTGTGCTTAACCCTCTCTCCACTCACATTGTCTGTACCTTTAAGACTTGATTACCTGTAAAGACTTGCATTCCAACCATTATTTTGTAAATTGAGTTTGTGTCTTTATATGCCCTGTTTGTGAACAGAACTCCCACTTACCTGACGAAGGAGCAGCACTCCGAAAGCTAGTGGCTTTTGCTACCAAATAAACCTGTTGGACTTTAACCTGGTGTTGTGAGACTTCTTATTCTGTCAAGAAGCCAATTTTGTATCCATTTAGAGACCTGGATCCCGTGAGATTTAACCTTATGCAACAGCCAACCATGCGGTACCTTGTCAAAGACCTTGCTAAAGTCCATGTAGACAACATCAACTGCACTGCCCTCATCTACCTTCTTGGTTACCCCTTCAAAAAACTCAATCAAATTTGTGAGACATGATTTTCCACTCACAAAACCATGCTGACTGTCCCTAATCTGTCTTTGTGTCTCTAAATGCCTGCAGATCCTGTCTCTCAAAATACCTTCCAACAACTTACCCACCACAGATGTGAGGCTCACTGGCCTGTAGTTCCCAGGCTTTTCCCTGCAGCCCTTTTTAAACAAAGGCATAACATTTGCCACCTTCCAATCTTCAGGCACCTCACCCATGACTATCGATGTTTCAAATATCTCGGCTAGGGGACCCGCAATTTCCTCCCTAGCCTTCCACAATGTTCTGGGATACACTTCATCAGGTCCCAGGGATTTATCTACCTTGATGCGCTTTAAGACTTCCAGCACCTCCTTCTCTATAATATGTACATTCCCAAGACATCACTATTTATTTCCCCAAGTTCCCGAACATCCATGCTTTTCTCAGCAGTAAATACTGCTGAGAAATATTCATTTAGGATCTCACCCATCTCTTGTTAGATGTTAGGGGAATGTTAGAGAGAGGCAATATTGGCCACTTGGAGCTTGAGGGGTGCCTTTCCACAGGCACAGGGCAAGGCAAGAAGGCAGGGCCTCCATGAATTGTCACAGTTGGTGTGAGGATGGAACTCATGCCATTGAATTCATTTTGCAGTACACTCCAGCTATCTAGACTAACTGACCACCATACTTCCATTTATATACCTTTAACATAGGCAAACACCCCTAGGGTTTTAGCAGGAGCATAATTAAACAGAATAGTATTGGCACTGGGCCAAATAATGAGACATTAGGACAGGTGACCAAATGTTTGGTCAAAGATATTGACTTGAAGGAATATCTAAAAAGTGAATAGTGCAAAGTTGGGGATATCAAATTAGGTCGTAAATGATCACATTGAGTGGTGGAAAATGCACAAGATGCTAAATAGCTGCCTTAGGAAGAGTTAGAGATGAAGATGTTTATAGAGGGAATTTCAGAGCTTAAGGCCTAGGCAACTGAGGGCACAGTTGTCCATTGAGGGCTGAGTGTAACCAAGAATGCGCAAAGGGCAAAAATTGATGCATGCTGAGTTTGCAGAAGATTTTGAGGCTGGATGATGTTGTAGAAGTGAGGATTTGAACACTCAGGCTTGTGAACAGGAAACATGTGGTCTTCGCTCCACCGTCCCTACAATTCAGCACTCGACCTTCAAACCAAAACGTGGTTTGCAAATAGCGAAGCTCTCTTCATCCTGCGGTTCTGTTTGTTCCATACCCTTTGAGTATATAATTATTTTCACAATATCTCTTTTGTTTTTCTGTTTTGCCGAATTGTTTGGTTCGATGCCACACCACACAAGGTTAATTATTCAACACAATGAAGGTGTGTTTAAGTCGGATTTTGTTTGCAGACATGGCAACTGATACTGTGTTGTTAAGTTATTGAAGTTTTGATGCAAGATAAACAGTCTGAGCTACATCCAGCCTGGGAATAACCAGCGAGTGCTGTACTGTAATCCTCTGTACTTGTATCTCATGTTACTGATTATAGTGGGTATGTGGATAAGGCTGGTTCCAGTCCGCAAAAGTCAATGCTATAATACAGTGAAACTTGTGTTAAACAAGAGGCATTCAGTTGTCTGGTTTCTCAAAGGAATCGATATGTTAACTTCAAGAAAATAAGAAACCAGTCGTGTTCATCTGCGCATCAGCTCAGGTCATTTAGCAGCATTACATTAGAACATATAAAATAGGAGCAGGAGTAGGCCATAAGGACATTGGTGCAATTCATTTATTGCCCATCCCGAGTTGCCCTTGGAGGGCGGTTGAGAGTCAACCACATTGTTCTGGAGTCACATGTAGGCCAGACCAGGTAAGGACAACAGATTTCCTTCCCTAAAGGACATTAGTGAACCAGATGGGTTTTTCCGACAATCGACAATGGATTCACGGTCATCAGTAGATTCTTAATTACAGATAATTATTTAATTGAGTTCGAATTTCACCATCTGCCGTGGCGGGATTCGAACCCAGGTCCCCTGAACATTAGCTGAGTTTCTGCATTAATAGTCCAGCGATAATACCACCAGGCAATCACCTCCCTCAATTCAATGAGATTGAATTGGCACAGTGGTTAGCACTGCTGCCTCACAGCTCCAGGGAACTGGGTTCAATTCCCGGCTTGGTCGCTGTCTGTGCAGAGTCTGCACATTCTCCCCGTGTCTGCGTGGGTTTTCTCTGGGTGCTCCAGTTTCCTCCCACAGTCCAAAGATGTGCAGGTTCAATGGATTGGCCATGCTAAATTGCCCCATCGTGTCAGGGGGACTAACTAGGGTAAATGGATGGGGTTATGGAGATAGGGCCTGGGTGGGATTGTGGTCGGTGGAGACTCGATGGGCCGAATGGCCTCCTTCTGCACTGTAGGAATTCTATGATTATGGCTGATCTTCCAACTCAAATCCACTTTCTTACCCTATCCCCTATCCCTTGATTTCCTGAGAGTCCAGAAACTTATCAATCTCAATCTTGAAAATACTCAAAAACTGAGTATCCACCATCCTCTGGGGGAGCGAATTCCAAAGATTCACAACCCCACAAGTGAATAAGTTTCTCTGCATCTTGCTACTAAATGGCCAACCCCTTATCCTGAGACTATAGCTCCAGAATCTCCAGCCAGGAGAAACGGTCTCTCAGCATCTACACTGTGAAGCCCCTGTTGTGTGTTTCAATCAAACCGTCTCATTCTTCTAAACTCCTGAAAGTAGAGGCCCATATCACTTTCATCTTCAAATCAGATGGCTGACATCTGACCTGCATTTCAAAATACATAATGGTGGAACTCTACCACCTTGCCCGCCCAGAATCAGAGCGGGCGAGGGTCCCACAACGGAAATCTCCGTTGACCTCGGGCGGGAATTTCCAGTCTTGCCCGGTCGAGATTGAGCTGGATTTTTTTCATTGGCTCTGATCTTCTCAATAGATGAGTATTGTGCACCCATATGGGCCTCAAGTCATTACACCAAACACATTGATACTCCACTTAATATTGAGGATAATCTCTGGAACTCTGAGATCCTTTCCAATTCAGTGGTTACCAGTCTTCTCAAATATCACCTCTCCATCCATTTGCCAGGACACAGCAACACACAGATAAATAACTCATTAATGAGCTAATTATCCATTATCCGTAGCTCATTGCTGTTAATGGTGGCTCAGGGATTTGATGGGGCCCACACAGCTTTCCTGCTCTTTGCTCAGCAACCCCTGTTAAGGGGCACAGTGGCACAGTGGTTAGCACTGCTGCCTCACAGCGCCAGGGACTCCGGTTTGATTCCGGCCTTGGGTCATTGTCTGTGTGAAGTTTGCACGTTCTCCCCGTGTCTGCGTGGGTTTCCTCGGGGTGCTCTGGTTTCCTCCCACAGTCCAAATATGTGCAGGTTAGGTTGATTGGCCATGGTAAATTGTTCCCGATTGATGTGGAGTTGCCGGCGTTGGACTGGGGTAAGCATGGTAAGTAGTCTCACAACACCAGGTTAAAGTCCAACAGGTTTATTTGGTAGCACGAGCTTTCGGAGCGCTGCTCCTTCATCAGGCGAAGGTGAAGCCCTAAATATATGGGGTTACGGGAATAGTGCCTGGGTGGGATTGTGGTCGGTGCAGACTCAATGGGCAAAATGGCCTCCTTCTGCACTGTAGGGATTCTATGATTCTATGATCGCTTGTGGTATCATGGGGCGACTCCTTCAATCACAGGGACTCTGTGCCCAATCAACGAACCCGTAATCGGAAAAGGGGTAGGCACTGAAAGTCATTTTCCTGCCCTTGCCTCAGATCCTCCTGCCAACCTTTCCTGCAACCGCCCATCCTACAACCCTTATTCCATCATTACTCACCTTTGGTCTGGGGTCCCACACTGATCTTGGATCGCTGGTGGGTACACTGCCACTAGCAGTCACTGTTGGCACGTGTGGCACAAGTAACTGCCAACTGGCTGGCAGCTCTCAAAAGGAATGGCGGGGGGTGGGGGGTGGTTCCACCTCTCGGGGCCATACTCCTGGGGAAGGCTCAAAGGTGGCCACTTAAATGCCTGAAGGGTACTAGATTTCGCTGAGCCTGCCCGGTTCTCCGGCCGGTGAATGAGACACCCATTGGTATAACTGAATCCCAGTCAGTGACACTACCAGTTCTGTACAGTGCTGAGGGAGTGCAGCAATGCTGGGGAAAGCCAGGTCTTGGATATGATGGCAAAGTATATGAGGGAGAAAGGAGTAGAAGACAATGCTGACAGTTTTAGATGAAGTAAGGTTGGAGGAGGCTTGTGTGTCATATAAACATTAGCGCAGACCAGTTGGATTAAGCGGCCTGATTGTGTTCTGTAATTTCATGTAAAAATCTAATTCTTCAGATGCACATTTCAGATCCCATGACATTATTTGAGGAAAAGCAGTGCCCTGGCCGACATCCTTACATCAGTCCCACAAATCTGACTGACTTCAGCCCCTTAAACCTAATTAGCCATTCACTGAGATCATTGCAGATCTGTAGCCTAACCATATCATAGAATCCCTACACTGCAGAAGGAGGCTATTCAGCCCATCCACGCCTACACTGACAACAATCCCTTCCAGGCCCTATCCCTGTAACCCCACGTATTTACCCTAGCTAGTCTCCCTGACACTAAGGGGTTATTTAGCATGGCCAATCCACTTAACCAGCACATCTTTGGACTGTGGGAGGAAACTGGAGCACCCGGAGGAAACCTACGCAGACAGGGGGAGAACGTGCAAACTCCACACAGACAGTCGCCTAAGGCCTGAACTGAACCCGGGTCCCTAACACTGTGAGGCAGCAGTGCTAACCACTGTGCCACCGTGCCACCCATATATCTGTCTTTTCCCAATACCACTTGATTTCTTTTGCGAACAAAAATTTCTCAGTCTCAGATTTGAAATGAACAATTGATCTCGCAACCAGCTGCTGTTAATGGAAGGAGTTCCAAGCCTACTCTCTGATGAAGAGTCACATTAGACTCGAAATGTCAACTCTATTTCTCTCTCCACAGACGCTGTCAGGCCTGTTGAGCTTTTGTAGTATTTTCTGTTTTTATTCCTTTTACTACCCTTTGCACCTACAATTGTTTAGCTAGTTCTCTCTTGAAAGGCCTGCCTCTAATTCAGTGACATGTCAACTGGCAGATGCAGTTTATCTCTGGCCTACCCTTTATATCTTGAAAATGCCCACCAATCACTCATCAACCAGGGAATGCAAACCCTAGATCTTGTAAACTCTCTTCGTAATCCAATCCTTGGAGTCCAGGTTATCATTCTGGTACAAATTACATGGCATTCTCTCTGAGCCAATATATCCTTTCAATGGCGTAGTGCCCAGCTACGCATTAAATTAATTCATTACATTGAGACTACTCTGAGACACATCACAAAGCGCTGCACAAATGCAAATCCTTCTCTTGCATTATCTGATCTGTGCCAAGACATTGCAGGAATAGATCATTCCACCATGCAGGACTGTTCCACCATTTAGTTAAATTGTGGCTGATCGGCATCATAAACCTGCCTTATCCCCGTATCCCTCGCTACCTTACCTAACAACAATCATCCTCAGGATTGAGATTTCCAGTTGAACCCCCAGCCTCAATAGCTTTGCATTGGCCTTTGTGCACTGGTCTCATGTTTTTTCTTTATCTCCTTTAGAATTCTCTCCATTCTTAAACTCCCAGTCAATAAAATGGGGTGGTGAGAATGTAGAAAATGTTGGAATGTAACCAATGACAAATTTGTATTGGATGTAATGTGTCCAATGGGAACAAGATATAAGGGTCAGCTGACCCAGTAAAACATGGAACCAATCACAGAGTGATGTAATAGTCAGCTGACCAACTGATTCACGATAAATAAGGAACTCTGTAGAATTGTTGGGAGCTTGGAGTGGCCCAGGGTGAGGCCCCAAGTTTGGAGTAATAATGTTTCTTTATTAAACCCTTTCTTTGATTTATAAGTTGGAGTAAATTTTGTTGCTGTTTCGTTAGCTGCATTTTGAAGAGTTCCTTCTGAAGAAACAGGAAATAGGAGCAGGAGTAGGCCACCCCGCTCCTTGAGCCTGGTCAGTTAAATTACATGATGTGGAGATGCCAGCGTTGGACTGGGGTGAATACAGTAAGGGTTTTAACAACACCAGGTTAAAGTCCAACAGGTTTATTTGGTAGCAAACACCATTAGCTTTCGGAGCGCTGCTCCTTCGTCAGATGGAGTGGAAATGTGCTCTCAAACAGGGCACAGAGACACAAAATCTGGTTACAGAATACTGATTAGAATGCGAATCCCTACAGCCAGCCAGATCTTAAAGATACAGACAACTGTCTGTATCTTTAAGATCTGGCTGGCTGTAGGGATTCGCATTCTAATCAGTATTCTGTAACTTGATTTCTGTGTCTCTGTGCCCTGTTTGAGAGCACATTTCCACTCCATCTGACGAAGGAGCAGCGCTCCGAAAGCTAATGGTATTTGCTACCAAATAAACCTGTTGGACTTTAACCTGGTGTTGTTAAAACTCTTGCAGTTAAATTACAGCCAATCTTGACCTCGACCACACTTGCCTGCTCAATCCCTGATTCACAGCGAGTCCAAAAATCTATCGATCTTAGCATTGAATATACTCAACAACTAAGCACCCACAGTCCTCTGTGGTAGAGAATTCCAAAGATTCACAGTCCTCCAAGTGAGGAAATTCCTCCTTTTTTTGTCTTAAATGACCAACTCCTTATCCTGAGATATGCCCTCGAGTTCTAGATTCTCCAGCCAACGGAAACAACCTCTCAGCAGCTATCCTGAGGAGAACTGTCTGCAGGAACGAAGGCGAAAGGACTTGCATTGATAAAGCAACTTATCATGTCTCCAAAATCTCCGAAGGTGTTTTGCATGCACTGATTAACTTTGAAGACTAACTCTTGTTTTTTTTTGTAAATAATTATGACTACAAAAATTTGCACAGTAGAGCTCATGAATATGAGCTGAATCCAGTGGGGAGACAGATGGCCTAGTGGTATTATCGCTAGACTCTTAATCCAGAAACTCAGCTAATGTTCTGAGGGACCTGGGTTCGAATCCCGTCATTGCAGATGGTGGAATTTGAATGTAATAAAAAAATATCTGGAATTAAGAATTTACTGATGATGTTGATTGTCGGAAAAACCCATCTGGTTCGCTAGTGTCCTTTAGGGAAGGAAATCTGTCATCCTTACCTGGTCTGGCCTACATGTGACTCCAGGTCCACACAGCAATGTGGTTGACTCTCAATTGCCCTCCCTTACTGCTGTATTGGATTTGTTGGCCTGAATGGAATCATTGAATGGCTACTGCAGAGAAGAGGCCATTCAGCCCATTGTGTCCATGCCAGCTTTCTGCAAAAGCAAGTCAGCTAGTCTAACATCCCTTGCTATTTCTCTGTGGACCCAGTCAGAAGGCTCACAACACCAAGTTAAAGTCAAACAGGTTTGTTTGGTAGCACAAGCTTTTGGAGCGCTGCTCCTTCATCAAGTGAGTGAGGGAGACTCATCTGATGAAGGAGCAGTGCTCCAAAAGCTCGTGCTACCAAATAAACCTGTTGGACTTTAACCTGGTGTTGTGAGCCTTCTTACTGTGCCCACCCCAGTCCAACGCCGGCATCTCCACATCATTTCTCTGTGGACTACTCACTGTGGAGGTGTATTGTTTGGGTTGTGTGGCGCAGGTACGGCTGATCTTGAGTGTAAAGGTAATGTCACCATAGTCCCAGAGGTTGCTCTTCCCTTTGAGGGGGAGCATTGACCAGTGGTGCTTTTAACCTGAGGATCTCCACACGTCAGGCAAAGGGACAAGAAGGCAGGGCCTTCATGAATAGCCTCAGCCGGTACGGGAATTGGACCCATGCTGTAGGTGTAGCTCTGGATCATGAACCAGCCGTCCAGCCAACTGAGCTAACCGGCGTCCCATAGTGAGTATGTAGTTACCCAGAATTAAATGGAATTTACAACACAGAATGAGGGCATCGGCACAACCAGTCTGCCAGTGTTTATGCTGCACACAAACCTCCTCTCTCCTTCCACTTAACCCTGTATGAGATCCTTCTAATTAAAAACCCAACCTTCAGATACAGAGCTAGCAGTGGAAATATATTCAGAAAACATAGAACGTTGTGATATGGAAATGGGCTTCACTCTATTCATTTCACAGCTGTCCCTTTTCCCCAAGACAGAACAAAGAGAATAATTTTAACTCCCAAAAACAAATGATCATGAGTCAGATGATAAGTTAAAATTTGCAAACCTGACCCTGAGCAGCCTCGCTCTCGTCCAGGTTTAATCTCTCAGGGGTGGGGTTGTCTGAGGGGTGGGGTTGTCTGAGGGGTGGGGTTGTCTGAGGGGCGGGGTTGTCTGAGGGGTGGGGTGTCTGAGGAGGGGTTGTCTGAGGGGTGGGGTTGTCTGAGGGGGGTTGTCTGAGGGGTGGGGTTGTCTGAGAGGGTGGGTTGTCTGAGGGGCGGGGTTGTCTGAGGGGCAGGATTGTCTGAGGGGAGTGGGTTGTCTGAGGGATGGGGTTGTCTGAGCGGGGGTTGCCTGAGGGGGCGGGGTTGTCTGAGGGGCAGGATTGTCTGAGGGGAGTGGGTTGTCTGAGGGATGGGGTTGTCTGAGGGGGGGTTGTCTGAGGGGTGGGGTTGTCTGAGGGGGGTTGTCTGAGGGGCGGTGTTGTCTGAGGGGCGGGGTTGTCTGAGGGACGGGGATGTCTGAGGGGCGGGGTTGTCTGAGAGGCAGGGTTGTCTGAGGGACGGGGTGTCTGAGGGACGGGGTTGTCTGAGGGGCGGGGTTGTCTGAGGGGTATGGGTTGTCTGAGGGGCGGGGTTGTCTGAGGGGTATGGGTTGTCTGAGGGGTATGGGTTGTCTGAGGGGCGGGGTTGTCTGAGGGACGGGGTTGTCTGAGGGCCGGGGTTGTCTGAGGGCCGGGGTTGTCTGAGGATACTGTTGCCGTCTGAAAAATGAAGGCTGGCCTCAGAACCTAGCAGATTCCTCAAACATGTGAGTTACCTTTGGAAAGCTTGAGAGACAAGGGCAGCAAGCCAACCAGAGCAGCAGTAAACAACGTGACTACAGATTATCACATTGGAATGACTGCATTCCAGCCTGAGATAGCAAAGAGTAACACCAAAGAAACGTATCGTAGGACAGCATGTTCCAAGCAGTTTCTGTGTACCCTTGCGTTATTTTACTTGCTAAGTTGTTTTAAGAACAAAATCAATAGGAGCAGGAGGTCATTTGAGGCTGCTCTGCTTCTCAATGTGATCAGGGTGATCTCTGATGCCAATTCAATCTTCCTGCATTATTCCCATATTTGCCTTCGGTCTACAGGCATCTATCGATCTCTTTCTTGAATGAACCGAGCACCCAGAACTCTCTGGAGTATAGAATTTAGAAGATTTTCAAACCCTTGAATTAAAAAATTCCTCTCTATCTCCCTCCGAACTGGCTGATCCCTTACTCTGAGACTATGACCCCTATTTCAAATTCCCCAGCTTGTGGAAACATAGAATCATAGATTGCAGAAGGAGGCCATTCAGCCCATCGAGTTTGCCACAATCCCAACCAGGCTCTACCCCCATAACCCCATGCATTTATTCTAGCTGGTCCCCCTGACACTAAGGGGCAATTTAGCATGGCCAATCCACCTAACCCACACATCTTTGGACTGTGGGAGGAAACCGGAGCACCCGGAGGAAGCCCATGCAGACACGGGAGAATGTGCAAACTCCGCACAGCCAATGACCCAAGCCGGGAATTGAACCCGGGTCCCTGGCGTTGTGAGGCAGCACTGCTAACCACTGTGCCACAAAGTCCCTCAAGAATTTGATGTGTTTCAATGAGATTGTCTCCGACTCTTTTAAATTCTGGGGACTATATATAGGCTTAGTCTACTCAATCTCGCCTTGTAATCACCCCATCCCAGGAACCAGTCCAGTCAACCTCTACACAATACTTTACATGTGACCTCACCAAGGCCGTATATAATTGCGGGAAGATTTTGTCACTCTTCAAGGCCACTCAACCCATCGAATCTGCACTGACTCTTGGAAAGATCATCCTACCCCAGGCCCACCACTTGCCCTATTCCCACAACCCCATGCGTTTGCCATGGCTAATCCACCTAACCTGCACATCTTTGGAATTATACTCTCTTATACTCCAATCTCCTTGTAATGAAGGCTAACATTTCATTTGCTTTCCAAAATGTTTGTTTTAATTGCGTGTTAGCTTTCATCTACAAGGACAGCTGGGCCTCACTGGCCTAAACTTGTGGAGTGGCAGTCAGAGTCTGATTATCACTCCACTCCTAGTTTTCTACCTCAGGTCTATTTTGACCCTATCTTGTCCAACCTTCCTCCGACACAGAGATCCTGGCAGTGCACCTCATCCCGAGGCCTAGCATTGAGTAAGCTGTGAGGAGGCCATGCCCTCTTCTTTATGGCACTTGCTGCTGTCAATGAGGTAAGTTAACGTCGTTGATGATGTCAGAGCAGCCTTCTCAAAAGTCAACCCATGGAAAGGGACTGGCCCGGATGGGGTACCCAGACGAGCACTCAGGTCCTGTGCGGACCAGCTGGCGGGGGTATTCACCGACATCTTCAACCTCTACGCCAATCTGAGGTCCCTACCCCTGCTTCAAGAAGACGAACATCATCTTGATACCAGAGAAAAGCCAGGTAGCGTGGCTTAATGACGATCGTCCGGTGGCTCTGATATCCATCATTATGAAGTGCTTCGAAAGGTTAATCATGGTACGAATCAATTCCAGCCTCCCAGGTTGCCTGGATCCACTACAGTTCGCCTATCACCGCAACAGGTCCACAGCAGATGCCATGTCCCTGGGCCTGCACTCAACCCTGGAACACCTAGATAACAAGGACACCTATGTTAGATTCCTATTCATAGACTACAGCTCAGCCTTTAACACCATTATTCCTATGCGACTCATCTCCAAACTTCGTGGCCTGAGACTCAGCTCTTCCCTCTGTGACTGGATCCTGAACTTCCTAACCTACAGGCCGCAGTCAGTAAGGATAGGCAGCAACACCTCTTCCACGATCATCCTCAACACCGGTACTCCGCAAGGCTGTGTTCTCAGCCCCCTACTATACTCCTTATACACCTCTGACTGCGTGGCCAAATTCCCCTCCAACTCGATTTTCAAGTTTGCTGATGACACGAGCGCAGTGGGTTGGATCTCAAACAATGATGAGATTGAGTATAGGAAAGAGATAGAGAATCTGGTGAACAGTTGCAACAACAATAATCTCTCCCTCAATGTCAACAGAATGAAGGAGATAGCCATCGATTTCAGGAAGCATAAAAGAGAACATGCCCCTGTCCACATCAATGGGGACGAAGTAGAAATGGTCGAGAGCTTCAGGTTCCTAGGTGTCCACACCACCAACAACCTGTCTTGGTCCCTCCATGCCGACACTAATGTCTCTATTTTATCAAGAGACTAACAAAATTTGGTATGTCTGCTACAACTCTCACCAACTTCTACAGATGCACCATAGAAAGCATTCTTTCTGGTTGTATCACAGCTTGGTATGGCTCCTGCTCTACCCAAGACCGCAAGAAACTACAAAGGGCCATGAACAAAGCCCAATCCATCACTCAAACCAGCCTCCCATCCATTGACACTGTTTACACTTCCCGCTGCCTCGGTAAAGCAGCCAGCATAATCAAGGACCACACGCACCCCGGACGTTCTCTCTTCCACCTTCTTCCATTGGGAAAAAGATGCAAAAGTCTGAGGACACGTACCAACCAACTCAAGAACAGCTTCTTCCCTGCTGCCATCAGACTTTTGATTGGACCTACCTCGCATTAAGTTGATCTTTCTCTACACCCTAGCTATGACTGTAACACTACATTCTGCACTCTCTCCTTTTCTCCCCTATGTACTCTATGAACGGTATGCTTTGTATAGCGTGCAAGAAACAACATTTTTCACTGTATACTAATACATGTGACAATAATAAATCAAATCAAATCAAAGGTCCAGCCATGTTTCAGGGTCCTTGACAGGGCAGGGAGACGGTAGGTGTGAAAGATAAGGTGTGAAAGATTTAAGAATTGTGAGTTGGGGGAGGTGGATGCTGCTCAGGTCAAGCCTCGGGGGTTGGGGGGTGGGGGGGTGCGCGATGGAGATTGCAAAGACCAGGTTGGTGACTCTTCCCTATCTTAACTGTGACAAGAGCGAGAAACAGAAAGGGTGGCGATTTTCTTCGACTCAGTAAGATTGGACAGGGATTAACAAAGGCACAGAGAGACAACCAAGGACAGCAATTAGGAGGACAGACAAGGATAGAGAAATATATAGAAAAAGAGACAAAAACCAAAAGGATTGAGAGAAATAGGTCAAGGGAGAATGAAAAATAGAAACACACAACTTGGATGAAAGAAAAAAGACAGAAACAGAGAGATTGAAGACGCAGAGGGAAAAGCACAACAAGGGAAGAGAATGATAGACATCAAGATGAACAAGGAGAGATTTACTTCTGTTGATACTGTAAAAAACAGGACTCACTTCCATCTAGATCTCAGTAGGATTGGTGGATGAGGTAAATGGACCTTGTCTGAATATAATTTGGAACCCCTGGTGTAGTGGAGCATACTTGGAAAGAGTAAGGGAGGATGTTACAGAAGGCCGAAATATCAGTAAACAGAGAGAAGACAAAAAAGGACCAGCGTGTGTCTGGTGGTGGCCACTTTGGACAGTCAAAGACCCACCTGATTTAACCGAGAGTTAGGCTTTGAAATGGATGGCCGAACCAGCGGAAAGTTGTTTAAGTGGGAAAAGCAGTATTCCTGATTGCCATTTTCTTTGGACAGGTGGGTGTGCTGTATGTGCCAGAGCGAGGTGTGCCAATCTGTGCAACCACGGGCAGCAACTCACCTTTTACACTCAAGGTGAGGCAGCTTTGGTCTGGCAGGGTGAACGAAGAACAAAGAAAATCACAGCACAGGAACAGGCCCTTTGGCCCTCCAAGCCTGCACTGACCTTGCTGCCCGACTGAACTAAAACCTTCCAGGGACCATATCACTCTATCCCCATCCTATTAATGTACTTGAAAAAATGCTCCTTAAAAGTCACTCTCATATCTGCTTCCACTACCTCCCCCGGCAGTGAGTTCCAGGCACCCACCACCCTCTGTGTAAAAAAACTTGCCTCGTACATCTCCTTTAAACCTTGCCCCTCACACTTTAAACCTATGCCTCCTAGTAATTGACTCTTCCACCCTGGGAAAAAGCTTCTGACTATCCACTCTGTCCATGCCCCTCAACATCTTGTAGACTTCTATCAAGTCGCCCCTCAACCTCTGTCTTCCAGTGAGAACAAACCAAGTTTCTCCATCCTCTCCTCATAGCTAATGCCCTCCATACCAGGCAACATCCTGGTAAATCTTTTCTGTATCATCTCCAAAGCCTCCACATCCTTCTGGTAGTGTGGCGACCAGAATTGAACACTATGTTCCAAGTGCGGCCTAACTAAGGTTCTATAAAGCTGCACCATGACTTGCCAATTTTTATGCCCCAGCCGATGAAGGCCAGCATGCCATATGCCTTCTTGACTACCTTCTCCACCTGCATTGCCACTTTCAGTGACCGGTGTACCTGCACACCCAGATCCCTCTGCCTATCAATACTCTTAAGGGTTTTGCCATTTACTGTATATTTCCCATCTGTATTAGATCTTCCAAAATGCATTACCTCACATTTATCCAGATAAAACTCCATCTGCCATCTCTCTGCCCAAATCTCCAACCGACCTATATCCTGCTGTATGCTCTGATGGTCCTCATCGCTATCCGCAATTCCATCAACCTTTGTGCCATCCACAGACTTACTAATCAAACTCTGTTCTATTTTCCACCCAAATCTATAAACGGCCTCATACCTGTCTAAAGAAACAAATGTATTTCTTTGAAAATTATCTATTCATCGAATGTTCGTGCCATTGGCAAGACTGGCATTTATTGCCCACCCCTGGTTTCCATTGTGAGGTTGATGGTGCACCCACAGTGCTATTTGGTTAGGAGTGCAGGATGAGGGCGATACATGTATGCAAGTCATGATTGAGTGTGTGAATTTTAAGTGATGTGCCTACTGCCCTGGGTGGAATGGTGGCACAGTGGTTAGCTGGCCAGGTTCAATTCTGGCCTTGGGTCACCCAAGGCCAGAATTGTGACCCAAGGAGTTTGCACATTCTCCCCGTGTCTGTGTGGGTTTCCTTTGGATGCTCCGGTTTCCTCCCATAGTCCAAAGATGTGCGGGTTAGGTAGATTGGCCATGATAAATTCTCCCTCAGTGTCAGGGGGGTTAGCAGGGTAAATATGTAGGGTTACGGGAATAGGGCCTGGGTGGAATTGTGGTTGGTGCAGACTCAATGGGCTGAATGGCCCCCTTCTGTTCTGTAGGGATTCTAATAGTGGCACAGTGGTTAGCACTGCTGCTGTACAGTGCCAGCGACCCAGGTTCAATTCCAGCCTTGGGTCACTCTCTGTGTAGGGTTTGTACGTTCTCCCCATGTCTGTGTGGGTTTCCTCCGGGTGCTCCGGTTTCCTCCCAAAGTCCAGGTTAGGTTGATTGGCCATGCTAAATTGCCCCTTAGTGTCAGGGGGGATTAACAGAGTAAATACGTGGGTTTACAGGAATAGGGCCTGTGGGATTGGTGTCAGTCCAGGTTTGATGGGCCAAATGGCCTCCTTCTGCACTGTAAGGATTCTATGATTCTAGGTGGCGATATTTCAAACTGAAAGTGGGCGAAAGGATCTTGACTGCCCCTCCAGGTTACCCCTGCACCATTATTTCAATAGCTGGCAAATATTTTGAATCTTCAAGTTGCCCAAAGTGTTAAAGTGGAAGGTACATAAACACATGAGTGTGAAAGGATGAGTTAAAGTTGGGTGTTTGTGAGGAACTTAAAACTAGTCTGGACCAGTTGGACCGAACGGCCTGTTTCTGTGCTGCAAGTTCTAAGTAATTCTCTGTAAAACAGAGGAACCCTGTCACTGCCAGTCATTTAAGTGGTAAGATTGATGCTGAGAATATAATTTTCATATTCCACATGTTTGTGTGCCCAATATGAATATGTATGGTCTGTACATCTTTCAGTGTTCAGCCCTCCTGCAGCTTAAGTAGTCACATGAAGGTGTTTAGGGCTGCTTCAGAATGGTTCATGTAATCAAAATCTCCATCAGATTAAAGCTTCATTCTCTGTAAATAGCAACTTGTTTAGATAATGCTGCTTTTATGGTCGAGAGGTTTATCTCTTAGCGAGGCTGTTTTTCAAAGTGTTTCCAGTTCATCATTTCTGTAACTCTGTTATACTGATAATTACGGACCAACCCTGACCTTTAATTTCCCATCACGAGCACTGGATTATTGACCAGATGCTTTGTATGAATACGTGGGGTTCAGTGTGTGCAAAGTCAACGCCGTGCACACATTCCAAACAACATTAATTTGCTTAGTTCTATTGTATTGCTGCTAATATAAGTTTTTTTTTAAGCTTGAAAATATGTCATCTGACATCCCTTTCATCATTGAATAACCAACACTGGACGCAAAGTGACCGGTGCTCATCTCAGGCCTCTGGTGTTGCCACAGTCATGAGAGTAATTCATGAGCACAGAAAGTCTGTGCAATCCATCACTCGGGGTCTGGTGCCAAACCTCAAAACGTCAATGTCATTTTTTGTTACAAAGGTTGGCGGCAACATTGTGCTACAGCGGGCATCAGGGAGCTACCCGGGCACATCTCCAACCCCAAACCCCACTCCACACGCTTGAACCCATTGCCCAGTCCGACACTCCCAGTGCTAAACGAATGTCTTTCGAATGAGGTGGGGCTTTTTTATTCATTCGTGGGACATGGGCATCGCTGGCTGGCCAGCATTTATTGCCCATCCCTAGTTGCCCGTGAGAAGGTGGTGGTGAGCTCCCTGCTTGAAACAGTGGCACAGTGGTTAGCACTGCTGCCTCACAGCACCAGTGACCCGGCTTTGATTCCTGGCTCGGGTCACTGTCTGTGTGGAGTTTGCATGTTCTCCCCATGTCTGCGTGGGTTTCCTCCGGGTGCTCCGGTTTCCTCCCACATCCAAAGATGTGCGGGTTAGGTGGATTGGCCATGCTAAATTGCCCTTTAGTGTCAGGGAGACTAGTTAGGGTAAATGCATGGAGTTATGGGAATACAGCCTGGGTGGGATTGTTGTCAGTGCAGACTTGATGGCCGAATGGCCTCCTTCTCCACTGCTGGATTTTATGATTCTAAACGCTGCAGTCCATGGATGGGTTGACCCACAATGTCGTTAGGGAGGGAATCCCAGGATTTTGACCCAGTGACAGAGAAGGAACGGCGATATATTTGTGAACCAAGATACTGTCTGCTCTCTCAGGTGGACATGAAAGATCTCACAACATCACTTCAAAGAAAGTCAGGGGAATTTTCCCCAGTTTCTGGGTTGTTATTTGTCCTCCAACCAATAGCACAAAAACAGAGGATCTGGTCAATATCACATGGCCATTTGTGGGAGCTTTCTCTGTGGAAAATTGGCTGCAGTGTTTCCTACGTAACAACAGTGACTACACTTCAAAATTACTTCATTGGCAGCAAAGTACTTTAGGATAACCTGAGGTCATGAAGTGTGCTATGTCAGTGCAAGTCCTTTCTGTTTCCCATCATTGGCAAACTCCAGGCTGTGAGTCCGCCAAATAATACACAACTAATGCTGGGAATATCTTCGCTGTTTCCATTTATGGTGAGAAAGCAGGATTAGGCTATTGAGTCGGATGATCAGCCATGATCGTGATGAATGGCGGAGCAGGTTTGAAGGGTCAAATAGCCTCCTCCTGCTCCTATCTTCTATGTTTCTATGAATAATATCGTCAGGGATTAGGGACACATCATTGTGGCAGGTTGATGCCTTAATTCCACAAAAAGTACATCTGACTTAGACATTGGGTGGTATTCAATGGGATTTAATCTAACCTGCCAGCTGGAGAGCCAATGAGAATCCTGCTTTGCCTCTTTTAAGGCCTGAGTGAAGTGCTAGCCCAGCCTTCCCCAGTATCAATGACCTTGAGATTGCAGTCCTGTCTACCGAGAGCCTCTGTTCAATCACAGGCTGTTCTATCAAATGGCAGCTGCCAGTACAACACTAACAACATCCCAGGGGTTACCATTGACCAGAAACTGAACTGGAGTAGCCATATAAATACTGTGCCTACAAGAGCAGACCAGAGGCTGGGAATCCAGTGATGAATAACTTCCTGACTCCCCAGAGCCTGTCCACCATCTACAAGGCACAAGTCAGGAGTGCGATGGAATACTCCCCACTTGCCTGGATGGGTGCAACTCCAACACTCAAGAAGCTCAACACCACCCGGGACAAAGCAGCCACTTGATTGGCATCACATCCACAAACATTCACTGGCTCCATCACCGACACACAGTGGCAGCAGCATTTAGCATCTACAATGCACTGCAGGAACTCACCAAGATTCCTCAGACAGCAACTTCCAAACCCACGACCACTACCATCTAGAAGGAAAAAGGCAGCAGACACATGGGAACACCACCACCTGGAGGTTCCACTCTAATTCAAATACTGTTCTGACTTGGAAATATATCACCATTCCTTCCCTGTCACTGGGTCAGAATCCCTAGCAGCATATGGGTGTACCTACACCACATGGACTACAGCAGTTCAAGAAGGCAGCTCACCACCATCTTCTCAAGGACAATTAGGGATGGACAAGAAATGGCCTATCCAGCGACGCCCACATCGCTTGAGTTAATATTAAAAAGACGTACCTGTGCTGAGTATTTTTGCTGAAGCACCCAGGTCACAGGTGAGTGATGGGGTGGGGGGTGGGGGCGGTGGTGGTTGCAGCTTGGGATCATGGGGGAAAGCCTTAGAAACAAGGGGAAGGGGTTGGCTTTCAGCAGGGCTTTCCCTTTCCCACTGCTGGGTCCCTAGATCATGCATTGAGTGCTTTTGAACAAGGGAACCCACCACCACCCCCACAACTTCAACTTCCTTGCAAGCCGCCCAATACGAACTTGCATTTCATGCTACCCTCAAGACAAGCTCGCTGCCCACTGTACTGTACATATCGGCCATGATAGGATGAGTCCCTTCAGTGAACATTAACCATCTATTTTAGGGTCCCAGTTGGATGGCAAGGTGCCACGGGTTAATCAGGTTGGAGGTGGGGAAGCAGTGGGTCTCCCCCGCCCCCAGCAGCCCCCCCCCCCCCCCCCCCCGGCCACCATCACCTTCCAAACCCGTCACGGGGCAGGGTGTTAAATTCCACCCAGTGTTGCTGTTCCATCATCGTCACTGGACCAGAAGTTTGGAATTTGCTGACTGTCTTGTATTGCACCATCACCACAAAGACTGCAGCAGTTCAAAGAGAAGGTCCATCACTTTCAACAGGCAACTAGGGTTGGCCAATAAATCAGGAACACCAGGACTGAACCACGCAAATACTGCCTCTAAAAATGAGCTCTTATTTTCATGTACATTTGAAAAAAGCCCAGCAGAACAGTTAAGGTCATCAATAAAACATATTCTTCAATCTACAACCTTTGGTTTACACTTCCCCCGTCACGTTAACAGCCATATATTCTCAGCATACACTGCACCATATTACATCGAGGAGGAACTCACAGACTCCAGAAAAGCTTTGAACCCTTTGACTTTAGATCATAAAGAGCGGAGACTCCTTGGCTTGACTGCTGGGGTTCATCCACTGCATGATCGAGCACAGAATCACAGCTGCAGTGTGGGAGCTCTGCCTTTTGATTTGATTTGATTTATTATTGTCACACGTATTGGGATACAGTGAAAAGTATTGTTCCTTGGCACTATACAGACAAAGCATACCGTTCATAGAGAAGGAAAGGAGAGGGTGCAGAATGTAGTGTTACAATCATAGCTAGGATGTAGAGAAAGATCAACTTAGTGCAAGATAGGTCCATTCAAAAGTCTGATGGCAGCAGGGAAGAAGCTGTTCTTGAGTCAGTTGAGATGTGATCTCAGACTTTTGTATCTTTTTCCCGACGGAAGAAGGTGGAAGAAAGTATGTCCGAGGTGCGTGGGGTCCTGAATTATGGTGGCTGCTTTTCCGAGGCAGTGGGAAGTATAGACAGAGTCAATGGATGGGAGGCTGGTTTGCATGATGGATTGGGTTACATTCAAGACCTTTTGTAGTTTCTTGCAGTTTTGGGCAGAGCAAGGGCCATACCAAGCTGTGATACAACCAGAAAGAATGCTTTATATGGTGCATCTGTAAAAGTTGCTGAGAGTCATAATGGACATGCCAAATTTCCTTAGTCCCCTGAGAAAGATTAATTGAGTCAAATTCACTTACTGTAAGAATTCGGCTAGGTCCTACATTAGTGTGCGGACTAGTTATTGGCTTCCTGGGCAAATCTTTTCCCATGCTCTGAGAAGTGTAGACGGAGTCAATGGATGGGAGGCTGGTTTGCGTGATGGGCTGGGCTTCATTGACAACCGTTTGTTACTCGTGAGATTCTACAACAGTGGCAGAGCTTTGCTGTTTCTGTCCTAATGATTTTGAGTATTGGGAAATGTCCAGGAGACCCAGTGCAACCCACAGTTTCTTTCAGGTTGACTAGGTGCACCTTCCCATCATAATCCCTTCCCAATCCTTTCTGCCTCCAGAAACCTCAACTGGGTTGTCTCTGAAGCCACTCACACAGTCTGCTTGACTGAGCTACTCTGTTAATTACTTCCCCAACTCTATTACCCTTATGGTGGGGATGTGTTGCCTGATTTGCCTACCCATGTTCAGATGAGGTGTTGAACTTTGCCCCCTTGTGCTCTTACAGGTAGATGTGAAAGATCCCGTGGCAACAGCCAATGAAGAACAGGGGAGTTCTCTCCAGTGTCCTGGCCATTATTTGTTCCTCAGTTAAGGTCACTAAATCCCGCCACGGCAAATCCCAACCCAGAGCATATAATCTAGGGTGACACTCCAGTGCATAACTGGGGAGGCGATGGACTAGTGGTATTATCGCTAGACTGGTAATTCAGAAACTCAATCAATATTCTGGAGGCCTGGGTTCGAATCCCGCCACAGCAGATGGTGGAATTTGAATTCAATTTTTAAAATCTGGAATTAAGAATCTACTTATGATCATGAAACGATTGTCGAATAAACCCATCTTGTTCACTCATGTCCTTTAGGGAAGGAAATCTGCCATCCTTACCTGGTCTGACCTACATGTGACTCCAGAGCCACAGCAATGTGGTTGACTCTCAACTGCCCCTCAGGCAACTAGGGATGGGCAATAAATGCTGGCCAGCCAGCGACGCCCATGTCCCACGAATGATTATCCAATTATTGTTTTGTTGCGGTTAATGACAAGTGAAGTGCAAATCAGCTTCCACATTTTCTGTATCTCACAGTGACTGCACTTTTAAACTATTTCATTGGATTGTAAAATGTTTTGGGATATTCTGCGGGCATGAAAGGTGCTACATCCATGCAAGACTTTCTTATCTTTTTTAAACCTAAGTTGTGTCCCCTGGAATTTGTTCCAATGTTGCATCATGAATGCAAACACTCTTCACTGTTACAAAACATAGCTCCTTTTCTACATATCCAGACAAGGGACATGGTAGTGGAGCCTGAATTTTACAGTTTTCTAATCTAAAATTGGGTAAAAATGATGCAGGTGGACACACAACAAGGCTATGTTTCGTTAGTCTTTGGATATGTAAATGCAGGAGAGGGTAGCATCAGGCAGCAGTGGCCTCAGGGATACAACATGAGTGAAGATGGAAGCAGCAGTGGCCTGGAGCGAATGTAACAGCAGTGTAGGACAGGAGGGACGGCATGACTCTCAGGATGCTAGAGTGTGCAGGATCAGCAATCTTTCTCATTCTGAGGGTACGCTTGTTAGTTTCACTAGCCTCTGAAAATATATGTATCACAACAGAAGGTCTGCTTTGATTATTTATTCATGCAGAATAGCATTTAATGCTTAGTAGCAAATCATGGCATCCCAGATTTTCATCACTGCACCATTGGTGGCTGTGTCTTCAGCTGTCTTGGCCCTAAGCTCTGAAATTTCCTCCTTAACCCTTTCCACATTTGATTTATTATTGTCACATGTATTAGTATACAGTGAAAAGTACTGTTTCTTGCGCGCAATACAGACAAAGCATACCGTTCATAGAGAAGTAAAGGAGAGAGCGCAGAATGTAGTGTTACAGTCATAGCTAGGGGTGTAGAGAAAGATCAACTTAATATGAGGTAGGTCCATCCAAAAATCTAATGGCAGCAGTGAGGAAGCTGTTCTTGAGTTGGATGATACGTGACCTCAGACTTTTGTATATTTTTCCCGACGGAAGAAGGTGGAAGAGAGTACGTCCGGGGTGCGTGGGGTCCTTGATCATGCTGGCTGCTTTTCCGAGGCAGCGGGAAGTGCACAAAGAACAAAGAAAATTACAGCGCAGGAACAGGCCTTTCGGCCCTCCAAGCCTGCACTGACTATGCTACCCGACTTAAATAAAACCCCGACCCTTCCGGGGACCATATCCCTCTATTCCCATCCTATTCATGTATTTGTCAAGACGCCCCTTAAAAGTCACTAACGTATCTGCTTCCACTACCTCCCCCGGCAACGAGTTCCAGGCACCCAGCACCCTCTGTGTAAAAAATCTGCCTCATACATCTCCTTTAAACCTTGCCCCTCGCACCTTAAACCATTGCCCCCTAGTAATTGACTCTTCCACCCTGGGAAAAAGCTTCTGACTATCCACTCTGTCCATGCCTCTCATAATCTTTTGGACTTCTTTCTGGTCGCCCCTCAACCTCTGTCATTCCAGTGAGAACAAACCAAGTTTTTCCAACCTCTCCTCATAGCTGATGCCCTCCATACCAGCAACATCCTGGTAAATCTTTTCTGTACCCTCTCTAAAGCCTCCACATCCTTCTGGTAGTGTGGCAACCAGAATTGAACACTATATTCCAAGTGCGGCCTAACTAAGGTTCTATAAATCTGCAACATTACTTGCCAATTTTTAAACTCAGTGCCCTGGCCGATGAAGGCAAGCATGCTTGACTACCTTCTCCACCTGCATTGCCACTTTCAGTGACCAGTGTACCTGTACACCCAAGTCCCTTTGCCGATTAATACTCTTAAGGGTTCTGCCATTTACTGTATATTTCCTATTTGTATTCGACCTTCCAAAATGCATTACCTCACATTTGTCCGGATTAAACTCCATCTGCCGCCTCTCCGCCCAAGTCTCCAAATGATCTATATCCTGCTGTATCCTCTGATGGTCCTCATCGCTATCTGCAAATCCACCAACCTTTGGGTCGTCTGCATACTTACTAATCAATCCAGTTGCATTTTCCTCCAAATCATTTATATATATTAGAAACAGCAAAGGTCCCAGCACTGATCCCTGAGGAACGCCACTTGTCACAGCCCTCCATTCAGAAACACACCCTTCCACTGCTACCCTCTGTCTTTGACCGAGCCAGTTTTGTATCCACCTTGCCAGCTCACCTTTGATCCCGTGCGACTACAGTCACATGTAGACTCTGTCTACATGCGACTGTAGTCAGAGTTAATGGATGGGAGGCTGGTTTCTGTGATGAACTGGGCTGCATTCATGACTTTTGTCGTTTCTTGCAGTCTTGGGCAGAGCAGGAGCCATACCAAGCTGTGACACAACCAGAAAGAATGCTTTCTATGGTACATCTATAAAAGTTGGTGAGAGTCATAGCGGACATGCCAAATTTCCTTAGTCTTCTGAGAAAGTAGAGGTGTTGGTGGGCTTTCTTAACTATAATGTTGGCATGGGGGGACCAGTACAGGTTGGTGGTGATCTGGACACCTAAAAACGTGAAGCTCTCGATGATTTCTACTTTGTTTCCATTGTTCATGCTCTCTTTTTCCCACTCTCTCTCTCCTTTAAGCTTCTTAAAACCTACCTCTTTCACCATGTTCCAAATATCTCATTACGTGGCTCGGTGTCAGATTCTTTTTAGAACATAGAACATAGAACATAGAAAGCCACAGCACAAACAGGCCCTTCGGCCCACAAGTTGCGCCGATCACATCCCCACCTCTAGGCCTATCTATAGCCCTCAATCCCATTAAATCCCATGTACTCATCCAGAAGTCTCTTAAAAGACCCCAACGAGTTTGCCTCCACCACCACCGACGTCAGCCGATTCCACTCACCCACCACCCTCTGAGTGAAAAACTTACCCCTGACATCCCCCCTGTACCTACCCCCCAGCACCTTAAACCTGTGTCCTCTCGTAGCAACCATTTCAGCCCTTGGAAATAGCCTCTGAGAGTCCACCCTATCCAGACCCCTCAACATCTTGTAAACCTCTATCAGGTCACCTCTCATCCTTCGTCTCTCCAGGGAGAAGAGACCAAGCTCCCTCAACCTATCCTCATAAGGCATGCCCCCCAATCCAGGCAACATCCTTGTAAATCTCCTCTGCACCCTTTCAATGGCTTCAACATCTTTCCTGTAATGAGGTGACCAGAACTGCGCGCAGTACTCCAAGTGGGGTCTAACCAGGGTCCTATAAAGCTGCAGCATTATCTCCCGACTCCTAAACTCAATCCCTCGATTAATGAAGGCTAGTATGCCATACGCCTTCTTGACCGCATCCTCCACCTGCGAGGCCGATTTAAGAGTCCTATGGACCCGGACCCCAAGGTCCTTCTGATCCTCTACACTGCTAATAATGGTTTGACAATGTTCCTGCTGCTCTCGGTCTGTACTCAGGGATATCTATCCCTCTTCCCTCTCAATCAGAAGGTCATGGGTTTGAACCTCATTCCAGAGGTTTGAGCACATTATCTGGGTTGACCAAGGTATTCAAAGTGAATATGAAAAAATAATATTCACTGGATATCAAAGCAAATGGCAAGTTTTCTAACTGCGCTGAGGGTGCATGTGGATCCATATAGATAAACGCAGCAGAGGCTATAATGGGTGATAAGAAAATGGTGGAATTGTTAAATGAGTACACACCTATTTTTGTACTGGAGGAAGAAGACAAAATACAGTGGATTAAAGCAAATTACTGCAGATGCTGGAATCTGAAACCAAAAGAGAAAACGCTGGAAAATCTCAGCAGGTCTGGCAGCATCTGTAAGGAGAGAAAAGAGCTGACGTTTCGAGTCCAGATGACCCTTTAAGGACTCGAATCGTCAGCTCTTTTCTCTCCTTACAGATGCCGCCAGACCTGCTGAGATTTTCCAGCATTTTCTCTTTTGGGTACAAAATACAGTGGTACAGGGGAACCTAAAAGTAATCCTGGGGTGGGAGAGGGGAGAACTTAGTGGATTTAATAAAAGTAAAAACAAATAGCAATTGCAAAAATAATGGGACTTAAGATAATATATGTCCAGTAACTGATGGATTCCACCCCAAGATAAAGTAAGAAGTAAAGTTTATTTATTCGTCACAAGTAAGGCTCACATTAACTCTGCAATGAAGTTACTGTGAAATTCCCCTCGTCGCCACACTCCGGCACCTGTTCAGGTCAATGCACCTAACCAGCACGTCTTTCAGACTGTGGGAGGAAACCGGGGCACCCGGAGGAAACCCACGCAGACACGGGGAGAACGTGCAAACTCCGCACAGACAGTGACCCAAGTCAGGAATTGAACCTGGATCATCCCTGGTGCTGTGGGGTAGCAGTGCTCACCACTGTGCCACCATGCCACCCTATTGATATGTAAGTTCAGGAGTTGTGCATTTGGATAGGAAAGTTGCAAGTATTACTTATCTAAGAAGAGAGGGAGGGTGGAATCAAGTAATGACAGGCTTGTTAGCTTAACATCTGTTGTAGGGAGGTTGCTGAATATGTTATTCGGGACGAATTGACTTAGCTCTTGAATAAATATCAGCTGATCAAAGAGAATCAGCATGGATTTGTGAAAGATAGATCATGTCTCACTCATCCAGCTGAATGTTTTGAGTTGATTAACATGGCGGACCAGGGAATGTCTCTGGATGTTGCCTGTATGGACTGTGAGGTGAATTCAATACGGTTCCATGTGAGATGATTAGTGACAATAGAAGCACACCAAATTGTAGGTAGCTTTGTGACGTGGAGTGGGAGATAGAAAGTAGGAATAAAAGTTTATCCTCTCATTGACAACGTAAGAAAAGTGGTATTCTAAGGATCTGAACTGAGGCCTCAGCATTTCATCAGAGATGTTAATGATTTGGATGAAGGAGCAGAAAGTTCTGTGTCTAAGATTCTACCAGGAGCCCCATAAAGCAGCACAATAGCGATGGTGTTCTTGTTGTAAAATTGTTAGTACTGTATAGTCTGTGGACTGCAGTGTTTTCTGAATGATCCCAACACTGGTGCCATGAGAATCATAGAATCCTTATTGTGCAGCAGGAGGCTGTGTGGCCTATCGAGCCGGCACTGACCACAATCTTACACAGGCCCTATCACCGTAACTCCAACATAACCCCATCTAGTCCCCCTGACACTAAGAGGCAATTTAGCATGGTCAATCAACCTAACCCACACATCTTTGGAGTGTGGGAGGAAACTGGTGCACCCGGAGGAAACCCATGCAGACACGGGGAGAACGTGCAAACTCCACACAGACAGTTACCTGAGGCTGAAATTTAATCCGGGTCCCTGGCGTTGTGTGCCACCGTGCTGTCTGATGCTGATTCCAACATCTCTTACATCTCCATTCGCCTCACTCAGACATTTAACACAGTGGAATCGTCACCGCAGAGTGATTGGAAGGACAGATGATCTCCTCAGGAGGGTTTAAAGTTTTTAAAAGTTTATTTATTAGTGTCACAAGTAGGCTTACATTAACACTGCAATGAAGTTACTGTGAAAATCCCCTGGTCGCCACACTCTGGCGTCTGTTCGGGTACACTGAGGGAGAATTTAGCATGGCCAGTGCACCTAACTAACACATCTTTCAGAAGGAAACCGGAGCACCTGGAGGAAACGCACTCAGACACGGGGAGAACGTGCAAACTCTGCACAGACAGCGACCCAAGCCGGGAATCGAATCCGGCTCCCTGGCGCTGTGAGGCAGCAGTGCTAACCACTGTGCCACTGAGCCGCCCAATCTTGCAGTACTGACCTTATCTAGCAAAGGTGAGGTACAAGGGAACCTAAAAATAAGATGGGGGAAGAACTTAGTGAATTTAGTATCAGTAAAAACAAATGGCAGTTCAGATAATATATGTCCAGGAACTGATGTCTTCCACCCTCAAAATATTGGCAGAAATTACAGAATTTTCTAAACACTTTAAATTCAGGAATTGTGCCTTTGGATAGGAAAATTGCAGAGATCACTTATTTAAGCAGCTAGAGCAACTCCAGCTGCTGGTCACCTGGCATTTGATGCTCAGTTTTAACACAGCAGGCAGCTAGTATTGAACCTTATTGAGACCACACTTGGAGCACTGTTCTGGTCTCCATATTACCAAAAGGATATTACAGGCATTGGGCAAAGGTGTGAAAAAAGAATTACAAGGACAAAATCAGAATTGGGAGGCTACAACTATCAAGAAAGATTGAACAAGCTCACGCCTACTTTGCTTTAGAAATGAGAAGGCTAATAGCTGACCTGATAGAGATCTTATAAGGTCAGTAAAAGATTTGATAGGGAAGGTGTAGAGAAGATGTTTCCACTGACAAAAGGGTCCAAAGCTCGGGACCATAAATGTACACTTGTCACCATTTCCCACAGTTTTTAAAAATTTGTTTGTGGGACCTGGGCATCACCGGCTGGCCAGCATTTATTGCCCATCCCGAATTGATCTTGGAGAGCAGTGAAGAGTCAACCACATTGCTGTGGCTCTGGAGTCACATGTAGGCCAGACCAGGTAAGGACGGCAGATTTCCTTCCCTAAAGGACATTAGTGAACCACATGGGCTTTTCCAACAATCAGCAATGGTTTCATGATCATCAGTGGATTCTTAATTCCAGATATTTTTTATTGAATTCAAAATCCACCATCTGCCGTGGCGGGATTCAAACCTGGGTCTCCAGAACATTAACTGAGTTTCTGAACTTAACAGTCTAGCGATAATACCACTGGGCCATCACCTCCCTAGTTATGCACTGGAGTGTCAGCCTAGATTATATAACTCTGGATTGGGATTTAAACCCTTAACTTTCTGACTCCGAGGCGAGAGTGCTACTCACTGAGCCATGACTGACAAAGAGATTTAAACAACAGCCCTTTCACTGACCAGCTTCTGCTGTGTTCTGTCTCTTCATGTCACCAGCAGTAAACCAGTTCCATGAGATAATTCACACCTACTGCCTACATGTGAGTGTGAGCACATCATAAACTGCTCTGTCATCCAGCCAACCAGAAGTTGCATTTCTGCCCAATTTTCTGTTGCTTTCTGCTCTGATGAAGGGTATTTCAGACTCGAGACAATGGCTCTATTCTCTCTCCACAGATGCTGTCAGACCTGCTGAGATTTTCCAGCATACTCTGTTTTTGTTGTGGAAGATTCCTGGGTTTCATTTTTTTTAAAGATATGTATTTTTTAATATAAAAAAGGGAATATCTCAATACGGTTCTACTGCTGTTGCTCCTGGATCAAGGGGGAGAATTGTGTGGTGCTGTCTTCAGCTGTGTATTCTGTATAGCCCACCAGTAAATTAATTATAGATACCCCTAAGCAGAAGACCACCAAGAGTTCAGGAACTGTAATGGGTTGCAGTAGCTGGCGAGCGATCCTCTAATTATAAGCTGTGAAGGAGATGGGTTTACAACAGTGAGGCACTGTCATTGCTAGTTCATTTACTCCATTCACTGCCTATGGATACTCAAGGGGGCAATTGCAAGCAATCTTCTTGCCTTTGTGTTGCATTACATCCGCGCACACACGCAGTTACAAGGAGTATTTACAGAATACTAATTAAGGAAAGTGCTGTGTTCCAATCTGATTCCTATTCACATCACAGGACAGATTTATGCATTCGTCAGAAACCACACTGGAACGCTGCTCTGAGCGTTTTGGAGTTTTTCTTGTCAGCAAGACGGCAGGTTTATACAACGTGAGGCGGTGCCTCTTTTCTCTCAGGCTGGCATCCTTTTCCTCGGGAAAGGAGAAGACTGAAGGGTGACCTGATAATCAGCTTTAAGATGATGAAAGGGTCCGATGTTGTAAATGTAGAGAAGACGTTTTCGCTTGTAGGCGAGCTCAAAACTAGGGAGCCATAAATGTAAGATGAACTCAAAAGGAGAACTCAGAAGAAACCTCTTTACCATGGAATGGTGAGATTTGGAATAGCATGGATGAGGGGGTAAGGGATAGAAGGATATATTGGTAGATTGAGATAACGTATGACTGAGATGTGTTTATGTGGCCCACGGCACAGTTGGGCCGGATGCCATGTCTCAGTGCTATAAACTTGATGTGAAAACAGTGGGGGAAAGAAAACTTGGCAACATTTTCCCTCTGATACCCTTTGTGCAATTCCATGAGGACTTGCCTCCTCTGGAATACTGTGTAAGGTTTTAGTCTCCATATTTTATTTTCTTTGTTCTTTCCAGAAAGGTAAGGGTTTTTAGTTCAGTCGGGCAGCATGATCGGTGTAGGCTTGGAGGGCCGAAGGGCCTGTTCCTGTGCTGTAATTTTCTTTGTTCTTTGTCCTATTTAAAAATGGATATAATTCCATTAGAAGCGGCTCAGAGAAGGTTCGCTCAACTCATTCCTGGGATGAAGGACTTACCTTCTGAGGAAAGGCTGAGCAGGTTGGGCCTGTATCCATTGGTGTTTAGAAGAATGAAAGGTAATCTTATTGAAACATGTAAGATCTCGAGTAGTGGATAGTGGGAGGATGTTTCCTCTTGTGGGGGAGACTAGAACTCGGGGACACAGTTTAAAAATGAGAGGAAAGGTGAAAGCAAAATACTACAGAATGTGAAACAAAAACAGAAAATGCTGGAAAACCTCAGCAGGTCTGACAGCATCTGTGGGGAGAGAATATGGGTCTGACGAAGTGTCATCCAGACTCGAAACGTTGGCCAAGTTAGAGAGATTTTTGACAGGCAGGGAGTCAAGGGTTATGGATGGCAGACAGGCAAGTGGCATTCAGACCACGCCCAGATCAGCTGAGATTTTTTTGAATGGCGTAGCAGGCACAAATGTCTGAACGGTGTACTCCTGCTCCTAAGTCTTTTGTTCCTGTAAATGATAGCAGCAAGGATCCGTGGAACCACTTCTTGTTCAATTCCTACAGCAGCATTGCCTTCTATTGTGTTGTCTGGAATTTTTGCCGTCTCGAGTCATGGCACAGTGGTTAGCACTGCTGCCTCACAGCGCCAGGGACCTGGGTTCAATTCCGGCCTCGGGTGACTGTCTGTGTGGAGTTTGCACGTTCTCCCCGTGTCTGTGTGGGTTTCCTCCGGGTGCTCCGGTTTCCGCCCACACTCCAAAGATGTGCGGGTTAGGTTAATTGGCCATGCTAAATTGACCCTAGCATCAGGGGGATTAGCAGGGTAAATATGAGCGGTTACGGGACTAGAGCCTGGGTGGGATTGTTATCAGTGCAGACTCAATGGGCCGAATGGCCTCCTTCTGCACTGTAGGGATTCTATGAATGATAGATGTATATGATCCTGGTGCCTGTGAACAATTCTTCCATTGTTCAATTTCACTATCAAAGATACTGGATCACTTCAAGAATAACTCCAGGTAGCCAATGTTGGTTACTACCAACATTTCTGATATAAACACAATCATTCAGGTCTCTCCTTAGCATGGTAATCATGTCCTTCCTTCTGCTTTTCTTATCTCCTTCCCACTCTTGCTTTGACATCTGGATGTCGCAGATCCAGGTGAGACTTTGGTCTTCTGCCCATCAATAATTCAGCTGTGAGAGTCTCATCGTTGTTTGTGGTGTGATACGATACTGGAATAAGAACCTTGAGAGCTTCGTCCCTAAAGTATCATCTGCCATTCTCTTCAATCCTTCTTTCAGTGTCTGAACAGCTCACTCTGCCAAACCATTTGAAGCTGGGTGAATAGGTGCAGTAGGCACATGGTGTATTCCATTCCTTTGCGTGAATTCTTGGAACAATTCACTCATAAACGCACCATTAGCAGAAACGAGAGAATCCAGTAACCCATGAGTTGCAAAAGCTTGGTGTAGCTTCTCTATTGTAACAGGCGCTGTAATGTCTAACCACTTAGAATGTGAATCCACAATGACTACAGATATGTGACCCATGAAAGGATCTGCAAAATTCACATGAAGTCTAACCAAGGACAGTCAGGCCACTCCCAAAGATGTTGTGGTGCTGGTGGCACCTTCTTCTGGTTAAACTGACACGCAGAACTGGGCTGCACCTTGTTCCCCAAGTCCAGATCCATATTAGGCCACCAAACATATGACCTGGCTAGATTCTTCATTCTAGAGGCACCTGGATGAGCCTCATGAATTTCACCTGTGACCTGTGAATGACCAGGGGGTAGAATGACTGCTCTTGATCCCCACAGTATGTAACCATCCTGCACACTTAACTCGTCTTTATACCTCACATTAGGCTTCAACTCATCGCCTTCTATGATAGTTGGCCATCCTTGCATCAGAAACCTTTTAACTTGCGACAGAATAGGATCTCTGTCCGTCCGTTGCTTAATCTGCTTAGCACTCACTGGAGATGGGGCAAGTCCCTCCAGTAAGAAAATTGTCTTAGGAGAACACAATACCTAAGTTGGCAAATCCGGTAAAGGAAGACGACTCAATGTGTCTGCGATAGCATTGTCCTTCCCTGCGCTGTACGCAATGCTGTACTGATACACTGACAATGTAAGCGCCCTGCACTCTACTCTTGCTCAGGCCATGGGAGGAATATATTTTGACTCAACTAAAAATGCCCATCAGCAGTTTGTGGTCGGTACAGATGGTTGTTTGAGCCTCTCGGTTGCAGTTCAGTGAAGGAGACACAAGTTCTGCTTCTTCATAAATTATTCATTATTTCTTTGATCCAACTCCACATACAATCGTCCACCAACACCCAGTGCCACCTGTGGCCCCTTTATATATCAGTGACTTCTATTGAATAATTGACATCAAATTAGGACTTAATTGGAAAGTCTGTTAAATTCTTCTTAAAGTGGTGAACGAACAACCATAGAAATAGAGAATCTTTTCACCGCAAAAACGATAGCTAGACCTTCCTTGTCCAATTATGATTATCCCTTTTCAGCCTTTGTCATCATCCTGGACGAAAAACCAATGGGATCTTTGGACCTGCCTTCCATTACATGAGAAAGTACCATCCCTATATCTTAGGGCAAGGCATCACATGACAGAATAAGTTCCATGTCTGGATCAAAATGGAATAAACACAATAAGAAGTTGAACAACACCAGGTTAAAGTCCAACAGGTTTATTTGGTAGCAAAAGCCACACAAGCTACCAAATAAACCTGTTGGACTTTAACCTGGTGTTGTTAAACTTCTTACTGTGTTTACCCCAGTCCAACGCTGGCATCTCCACATCAAAATGGAATAGCAGGTTTGTCTTTTGCAGCAGTACTTTCACATCTCAGAAAACCTTCTTTCATGTGTACTCCCACTTCTATTTGGTTTCTTTGTGCAGAAGTAGGTACAGTGGAACCAACACTGTAGACAGTAGCAAAGACTTTCAATAATAGTTATCAAACCTACAAATGACTGATCTTGGCCAAGTTCCTGGGCTCCAGAGCTTCCCTAATTGCTGGAACTTTCCCTTCCAGTGGGCATGAGCCTTGTGCAATGATTCTGTGGCCTAGATACTGAACACTGGGTGCCTGAACAATGCACTTGCTCCACTTCAGACGCAATCCTGCATCTGAAACCCTTTTAAAACCCAATCCAGGTTGCTGAGATGCTCCTCAGTTTTACCCATAATTAAGATGACATCTAAATAGACTGCAACATGAGGAATACCTTGGAAAAGGTTGTCCATTGTCCTTTGAAAGATCGCCAGACTGGCTAAAAGTCAAACGATTGTACTTGAACAACCCTTTGTGCATGTTGATGGTCACTGCTTCGAATCTTCCTCTGGCAGGAGTTGTTGATATGCCTGGTTCAAGTCCAGTTTTGAAATTGTCTTGCCTCCTGCTGGAGTTGAAAACAGATCATCAACCCTCGGCAATGGGTAAGCGTCCAGCTTGGAGGCTTGATTAATGGTAAGTTTGTAATCCCCCATACACACACAGTACCATCGCTTTTCAGAGCAGGAACAACCGGAGCTGCCCAATGTGAAAGCTGAATGGGCTGAATGATTCCAAGCCTCTGGAGCTGCTCCAACCCCTCCTCCATTTTGCCTTTCATTGCGTAGGGCACTGTCCTCGGTTTAACAAAGCAAGGAGTAGCCTGAGGATGTACAAACAACTTCACGACAGTGCCACGCAGTGTGCCCAGTTCATCTTTGAAAACCTCAGGATATGTCTGAATGACATCATGTCACTTTTGTGTGCTTCTCAGCAGACAAAGGAAATTTGGCATGTCCGCTACAACTCTCACCAACCTTTACAGATGCACCATAGAAAGCATTCTTTCTGGTTGTATCACAGCTTGGTATGCCTCCTGCTCTGCCCAAGAAACTACAAAAGGTCGTGAATGTAACCCAATCTATGACTCAAACCGACCCCCCCATCCATTGACTCTGTTACATTTCCCGCTGCCTCAGAAAACCAGCCAGCATAATTAAGGACCCCACACACCCCAGACATTCTCTCTTCCACCTTCTTCCTTCGGGAAAAAGATACAAAAGTCTGAGGTCACGTACCAACTGACTTAAGAACAGCTTCTTCCCTGCTGCCATCAGACTTTTGAATGGACCTACTTCACATTATGTTGATTTTTCTCTACACCCTAGCTATGACTGTAACACTACATTCTGCACTCTCTCCTTTCCTTCTCTATGAACAGTATGCTTTGTCTGTAGAGCGTGCAAGAAACAGTACTTTTCACTGTATGCTAATACATGTGACAATAATAAAATATATGTTATCTCACCCCAGTTCAACTGAGTTCCTGAGCCAGTCACGCACTACTAGACCAGGACCATGCCCTTTTACCACCAGGAGCCGTGTTCTTGCTTCTTGGCTGTTATATGCAATGTCCACCTCTAAAACCCAAGCAATGATATAGTCTCTCCAGTGTATGTCTGTAATTTGATCCCTGCCTGAGTGAGGGCAGACGCCTGCCTAGTGCCCCAAGTCTTCCTGACGATCTCCTCACTGATGACCGATGCAGATGTCCACCTCCATCTTGATTATTTACCATCGACCTCCACTGTGGCCTAAATAGGCTCTGCACATCACTCACTCATATTCAACATCATAAGAGTGCTCCTCCATCTAGTCTGAGCTATCCAGGCAATGTGTTGTTGACTAGGCTTACTTGCATTTGAAGTTCCCTGCTCTCAGCACCCTGGCACTTCTTAGCTAAATGATCCTTCTTGTCGCAACGGTGACAACAGTGTCCATAAACCTGCAATGATTCACATGGTGTGACTGTCTACACCTAAAACACTCCACTGTCTTCACCTTTTTACTTGCAGCCTCTTTCTTTACCTGATGCAGTGCACCTGCCTGCATGCCACCATTGGTCCTCTGAATAACTTTCGTATTGCTGGCAGTCATTTCCATGCCCTGCAAAAGTCTTCTTAAAAGTAAATGTAGCATCTCCCAGCAGACGTCGCTGAATGCTGACCTCAATAATGCCACAAACTAGTCTGTCCCGAAGCATGTCTTCCAAAACTGCCCCAAACTTGCAATGTTCAAAGAGCTGGTGCAGTTCAGCAACAAAGTTAACTATAGGCTGTTCCATCTTCCAAAAATGACTATGGAATTTGAAATGTTGTACAGTTTATGAGGGTTTAGGATGGTGGTGATCCTGAAGGACTGATTTGATTTGACTTTGATTTGATTTATTATTGTCACATGTATTAACATACAGTGAAAAGTATTGTTTCTTGCGCGCTATACAGACAAAACATACCGTTCATAGAGAAGGAAAGGAGAGAGTGCAGAATATAGTGTTACAGTCATAGCTAGGGTGCAGAGAAAGATCAACTTAATGCAAGGTAAATCCATTCAAAAGTCTTGACAGCAGCAGGGAAGAAGCTGTTCTTGAATCAGTTGATATGTGACCTCAGACTTTTGTATCTTTTTCCCGAAGGAAGGAGGTGGAAGAGAGAATGTCCGGGGTGCGTGGGGTCCTTAATTATGCTGGCTGCTTTGCCGAGGCAGCGGAAAGTGTAGACAGAGTCATTGGATGGGAGTTTGGTTTGCGTGATGGATTGGGCTACACTCACGACCTTTTGTAGCTTCTTGCGGTCTTGGGTAGAGCAGGAGCCATACCAAGCTGTGATACAACTAGAAAGAATGCTTTCTATGGTGCATCTGTAAAAGTTGGTGAGAGTCATAGCTGACATGCCAAATTTCCTTAGTCACTAAATAGTAAATTTCTTTAGTAACTAAATCCGCAAATGAACTGCCGCCACCCCCACCCTCCCGTTTCCATGGTGTAGCTAAATTTCTGACTATTTTGTATGTCTTCGCTCCACACACACTAAGGAGAATTGAGTGCCTATTCGTCTCATCTGCAATCCCATTTGCCAAGAAAAAGTGTTCCAACTTTTCCACATATTCAGTCAAGTCCCTTGTTCTCTTCTACCATCTCACTGAGAGTCCTGAACATAGCCATGGTGCTGCTAACTTGTCTTCCATTGGTAAACCCATGAAGCCCGCTGGGTAAAGCTCTCGACTGCAACTCCTGTGGCAAACCTTGCAAAGTGTTGTGTTGTACCTGCTGAAACCTGAATCTCTTTATCCCATCCTTGTCACCAAAAGGATGTGATAATTTGACAACAAAAAAAGATCATCAAAACGAGTTGTGGAAGGTAATCTTTCGTATATAAAAATAATAAAGTTTGAAATACAGAATGGACTCAGAATTAGGAGCAGCTAGTTAAGCATCGAAATAACAGTACTGGAAAAGGATCATAACTAACAGCCGTTAATATACCAATATAGACAGGTGGCAACAGCAACAACTGATGACGTTACAGCACTTACTGACGATATCAGCAATGGATATAAATAAGAAGATGCATAAGAATAACGCGCTGTAACAATCCTGTCGGTTATCGAATCAAAAAAAAAGATGCATGTCTTCTTCCTTTCTTTTCAGATGCTGTTGGTGAATCATGGCTAAAGTGCAAGAAGGCTTCATTCAGTGTCTGTTCCCGTGGAAACTGTGTTCGACTCTTCTCAAAGGTGACAAGAAGGGTTTGTCCAAGATTCTCTTTAATACGTTTAAAATCACTTTGGTTTCATCAACCCCTTGATGTTAGCTCAGTATTTGTGCCCCAGTGTTTTATTGAGGCTGCCTATATACCGCAGCCCAATGTTATTCCCCTTATACTGTATGTACATATGGAACATTCCATCATGTCGTACCTCAGCATGTGACTGGAAAGCTTGTTGTGACACTGGATGGTTCTGTATTTATTGCATTCAGTTGAATAAAATTTTTTTTGGAAACGTATTCGCTGTTTTCCTTCGTACAGCACCTGTCAGCTTTCAGTCAGCGCCTCACCTTAGGTGCTAATGAGACACCTGTGAACCTCCACCTGCAGTTGGGATGTCAGAGAAACTGAATGATCAAGGCACGGCACTGAAAAACTCTGCCATAGCGGGCAGGAACCCCTGGGCTCGAGCCTCAATCTCTGTTGGGCAAGGCTGACCTCAGGCTTAGGGGCAGCTGATGGCGGAGCAGTATTATCGCGAGACTATTAACCAAAAAACTCAGCTAATGTTCTGGGTTCGAATCCCGCCACGGCAGATGGTGGAATTTGAATTCAATAAAACAAATCTGGAATTAAGAATCTACTGATGACCATGAAACCATTGTCGATTGTCGGAAAAAATCAATCTCATTCACCAATGCCCTTTAGGGAAGGAAATCTGCCGTCCTTACCTGGTCTGGCCTACATGTGACTCCAAAGCCATAACCAATGTGGCTCACTCTCAACTGACCTCCAAGGGCAACTAGGGATGGGCAATAAATGCTGGCCAGCCAGTGACACCCATGTCCCACGAATGAATGAATGAATAAAGAATTTCCATTTTTTTTAGATGAAATTAAATCTGTTGAGTTGAGGATAGCAGGGTTACACTTCCAATGGACTTCAATCAAGCAGTGTATTTTCCATTTGTAACCCTAATCCCAAATTCCACTCCAACTCGATTTTCAAGTTTGCTGATGACACCACTGTAGTGGGTCGGACCTCAAACAATGACGAGACACAGTACAGGAAAGAGATAGAGAATCTGGTGAACTGGTGCGATGACAATAATCTCTCCCTCAATGTCAACAAAACGAAGGAGAAAGTCATCAACTTCAGGAACATAGTGGAGAACATGCCCCTGTCTACATCAATGGGGATGAAGTAGAAATGGTTAACAGCTTCAAGTTTTTAGGTGTCCAGATCATCAATAGCCTGTCCCCCCATGCCGGCACTATAGTTAAGAAAGCCCACCAACGCCTCTGCTTTCTCAGGAGATTAAGGAAATTTGGCATGTCTGCTACAACTCTCACCAACCTCTACAGATGCACATTGAAAGCATTCTTTCTGGCTGTATCATAGCTTGGTATGGCTCCTGCTCTGCCCAAGACCACAAGGAACTACAAAGGGTCGTGAATGAAGCCCAGTCCATCTCTCAAACCAGTCTCCCATCTGCTTTATGCTAATTGTTGTTGTTTGGCTGTTAAGGTGGAACTGACCCTAATGTGTCCTGTCCCTATTACACCACTGCTCTGTTTCTTGTTGTGAAGAGGCAATCCTGGACACTTCCTGAGATCAATTAGAATGTCATGGCTTCAGGTGGTTTCTAATAATCAACTACTGTTTATAAATCCCTTGTGCTTGGCATTGGAAAGAAGCCAGGTTATCAAGAACAACAGTAGTAACAAATTGAACTCTCACTGCCTTTAGTACTGAAAAACACCCCAAGGCGTTTCACAAAGACATAATCAAACAAAAAAGATGTTCCATCAAAAAAAGTAACAGTTAGCAGGTGAGGTTTAAGTAGAGTCATAGAGGTCTACAGCATGGAAACTGGCCCTTCGGCCCAAATTGTCCATGTCGCCCTTTCTTGAGTTTTAAAGAGGGAGAGAAGAGTGCAGCAAGGTTTAGAGATGGGGCTTCAAGGGTAAAGGGCCTTAACAGCCAAAGACATGGTTGCCAATGCTGAGGAAATGTGAACATATGAATTAGGAGCAGGAATAGGCCATTCGGCCCCTCGAGCCTGCTCCGCCGTTCATTAAAATCGTGACTAATCTGATTGTAACCTTCCGCCTAACCCATAACATTCGTGTTTATCAAGAATCTGTCTACCTCTGCCTTAAAAATATTCAAAGACTCTGCTTCCACTGCCTTGTCAGGAAGAGAGCACCAAAGACTAACGAACCTCTGTGAAAAAGATCACCTTATCTCCATTTTAAATGAGTGACCCCTTATTTTGAAATAGTAATCCCTAGTTCTAATTCTCCCACAAGACAAAGCATCCTCTCCACATCCACCCTGTCAATACCCCTCAGGATCTTATACGTATCAATCAAGTTGTCTTTTACTCCAGTGGATTCAAGCCTGGCCTGTCCAATCTTTCCCTATAAGACAACCTGCCCATTCCTAACACTAGTTTACTAATCCTTCTCTGAACGACTTGTAAACCATTTTCCTTTTTCCCTTAAAGAAGGAAACCAATACTCTATATAGTTCTCCAGATGTGGCCTCACCAATACCCTGTACAACTGAAGCATAACCTCCCTGCTTTTGTATTCAATTGCCCTCACAATAAACAATAACATTTTTATTAACTTTTGTCGTTAATTGCTGTACCTGTATACTAGCCTTTTGTGATTCATGCATTTGGACACCCAGACCCCTCTGCACCTCAGAGCTTTGCAATCTCTCACTATTTACATAATATGCTTTTTTTATTCTTCCTAGCAAAATGGACAATTTCACATTTTCGGACATGACACTCCATTTTCCACATCTTTGCCCATTGGTGTAACCTGTCTGTGTCACCGTGTAGACTTCTTACATCCTCTTCACAACTTACTTTCCGACCTGGGAGAGGTGGATGCACATGAGGCTGAAGTTGAAGATGTGTTCTAGGGCTGGAGGAAGTTACAGAGGTAGAAACGGATGAGACAATGATGTGATTTAATCATGATAAGATGAGATTTTTACATTGTAAGTGATGGAGGAATCAGGAACCAAAATAGATTGGTAGAGGGTGGGCAAACAAAATATGGAATAAAACACAGACAGTAGAGGTTTGGACAAGCTGTATTTACAACAGACAAACCATTCGGCCTAACTGGTGTATACTAGTGTTCACGTTCCACACAAACCTCCTCCCACCTTGCATCTTTCCTATCACAGAATCCTTACCGTTCAAAGAGAGGTCATTTGGCCCCTTGAGTCTGCACCGACTCTCTGACAGAGCATTTCACCCAGGCCCTACCTTCATAACCCCAGATATTTAGTCTGTTTATCCACCTAATCTACACATCTTTGGACACTAAGAGACAATTTAGCACGGCCAATCCACCTAACCTGCACATCTTTGGAGTGTGGGAGGAAACCGGAGCACCCGAAGGAAACCCACACAGACACGGGGAAACTTCACCCGAGCCTGGAATAGAGCCCAGGTCCCTGGCACTGTGAGATAGCAATGCTAAACACCACGCCACTGCCCTTCTATTCCCTTCTCCCTCATGGACTTGTCGGGTGGGATTTTATGGCCTCGCTCGGGCAAGGCCGGAAATTCCCACCCGAGGTCAACGGAGATTTCCATTGTTGGACCCTCGCCCCGTGCTGAATCCGTGGTGGGAGAGGTGGTAGAACCATTATGTACTTACCTCTTTAATCAGGCTTTCAATCATATATCCTTACATCACCTTGTGTGTTTCAATGCCGAACTTTGCTTTATAACCCCCTTGTGAAGCGTCTTGGGGTGTTTTCTTATATTAAAGATGCTATACAAATAAATATTAATTGTTCTTCAGCTTCCCCTTAAATGCATCAGTGCTATTTGCCTCAACTCTTTTGTGGTAAAGAATTCCACATTCTCACCATTCCCTGGGTGGAGAAATCTCTCTTGAAGGTCATAAATCTAAGATATTGACTAATAAATCCAATAAGGAATTCCAGAGCAACCACATGGAGTGGTTGAGACAAATCGCATAGATGCTTTTAAGGTAAAGCTAGATAAGCACACAGGGGAGAAAGGAATAGAAGGTTATGCTGATAAGGTTAGATGAAGAGGGATGGAAGGAGGTTTGTGTGGAGCATTAACATCAGCAGAGACCTGCTGGGCCCAATGGCCTATTTCTGTTCTGCGCACTACGCAATTCTACATAAAGTTATATATAGATTTAATCAAAATGACTCTCAGTTGAGATTAAATTCCATCTGTCCTTTCATAACTATTTGCTCTCACTGTGTAATTAGGAAAACTTCATATCTTTGCAACATTCTCTGAATAGAGATCACATGAAACGCTGTTCAGTGAAGAATTATTCAGCATTGTTGGGTATTAGTGATATTTTTCAAGGAACGAGAAGATGGGGCAGCAAAGGTAAGGAATATCATTGCAGTTAATTAATGTTAAATAGATGATATCATGTAACACATTGCGAAGTGTACTTTGGGACAACTCCACAAGCTTGCTTTTCAATCGTGCCAACAGTGAGGAGGTTGAGGAATTATGAAATTGGTCATTTGTGGACATTACATCAGCCTTTTAGCGAGCGGCCGAACCATAGAACCATAGAACCATAGAAAATTACAGCTCAGAAACAGGCCTTTTGGCCCTTCTTGTCTGTGCCGAACCATTTTATGCCTAGTCCCACTGACCTACACTTGGACCATATCCCTCCACACCCCTCTCATCCATGAACCCGTCCAAGTTTTTCTTAAATGTTAAAAGTGACCCCGCATTTACCACTTTATCTGGCAGCTCATTCCACACTCCCACCACTCTCTGCGTGAAGAAGCCCCCCCTAATATTCCCTTTAAACTTTTCTCCTATCACCCTTAACCCATGCCCTCTGGTTTTTTTCTCCCCCAGCCTCAGCGGAAAAAGCCTGCTTGCATTCACTCTATCTATACCCATCAAAATCTTATACACCTCTATCAAATCTCCCCTCAATCTTCTACGCTCCAGGGAATAAAGTCCCAACCTATTCAATCTCTCTCTGTAACTCAGCTTCTCAAGTCCCGGCAACATCCTTGTGAATGGGTTATGGGGATAGGGCCTGGTTGGTGCAGACTCGGTAGGCCGAATGGCCTCTTTCTGCACTGTAAGATTCTGTCCTATGATCTTTAGAGTGTGGAAGGAAACCGGAGCACCCAGAGGAAACCCACGGGGAGAATGTGCAGATTCCGCACAGACAGTGACCCAAGACTGGAATTGAACCCAGGTCCCTGGCGCTGTGAGGCAGCAGCGCTAACCACTCTGCCACCCAACTTCAGATGAAAGGATGAGAATCTCCTCTTCTTGCATGACAACCTGCTCAGCACTCTACAGTTTGAAGGCTCCACTTCCCACGGTTTCGGAGTGAAGAATCGAGTGAAACAGGGTTGTGTCCTCGCCCCCAATATTTCTTCTCTATGATCTGGCCTCTGCCTTCCCTGCTGATATGGAAGGAGTTTACCTGCATACTAGGACATACAGCAAGCTCAACAATCTATCCAGATTAAAATCCAAGACAAAACTACAACATGTCTTGATCAGAGAACGCTTCAATGCTGATGATGCTGCAAACTCACAGGGAAACTCAGCTACGATGAGGTGTGGATTGCCTCTCCCATGTCTGTACGTTGCTCTCCCTGACTATCAGTGTCAGGAAAGCTGTGGCTGTGGGGTGGGGGGTGGGGGCGGTGTCACATGGCTGCCCTTCTTCACACCAAACAACACTCCGCTGGAAGTGTTCATCAAGCTTTGTTCCTTGGGTTCACGGTTACTTGATTTGGAGATGCTGACGTTGGACTGGGATAAACACAGTAAGAAGTCTCACAATACCAGGTTAAAGTCCAACGGGTTTATTTGGTAGCAAATAAACCCGTTGGACTTTAACCTGGTTTTGTGAGACTTCCTATTGTGTTCACAGTAACAGACAGCCTAACTCCTGATGCAGAACTGGAGAAGTGTTCAGCTGTGTAAGATGATCACTGTGACTGACCTGGACAGGGGACTCACATTGGGTGCCTTAATTGGAAAATGTTTCATTCCATTTGTGTCCAGTGAAAAACATCTCAGACTCTCAATTCCTTCCATCCTATTGCCTCCTTGGGTCGGTCAGTATTTAGTGTCTCCGACGCTCTCCTGTCAGGGCTCCCACATTCTCGCCACTGTGAACTTGAGCTGATCAAAAACTCATGTCTTAACTCGCAACAGGGCCTGTTTCCTAGCCACCTTTGTGTTCGCTGACACACACTAACAACAAAGAACAAAGAAAATTACAGCACAGGAACAGGCCCTGCAGCCCTCCAAGCCTGCACCGACCATGCTGCCCGACTGAACTAAAACCCCCCACCCTTCCAGGGACCATATCCCTCTATTCCCATCCTACTTATGTTTTTGTCTAGACGTCCCTTAAATGTCACTACCGTATCTGCTTCCACTCCCTCCCCCGGCAGCGAGTTCCAGGCACTCACCACCCCCTGTGTAAAAAACTTGCCTCGTACATCTCCTTTAAACCTTGTCCCTCGCACCTTAAACCTGTGCCCCCCTAGTAATTGACTCTTTCACTGTGGGAAAAAGCTTCTGACTATCCACTCTGTCCATTCCCCTCATAATCTTGTAGACTTCTATCAGGTCGCCCCTCAAACTCCGTCATTCCAGTGAGAACAAACTAAGTTTCTCCAACATCTCCTCATAGCTAATGCCCTCCATACCAGGCAACATCCTGGTAAATCTTTTCTGTACCCTCTCCAAAGCCTCCACATCCTTCTGGTAGTGTGGCGACCAGAATTGAACACTATATTCCAAGTGGGGCCTAACTAAGGTTCTATAAAGCTGCAACATGTCTTGCTAATTTTTAATCTCAGTGTCCCGGCTGATGAAGGCCAGCATGCCATATGCCTTCTTGACTACCTTCTCCATTTGCATTGCCACTTTCAGTGACCTGTGTACCTGTACACCCAGATCCCTCTGCCTATCAATACTTTTAAGGGCTTTTCCATTTACTGTATAGTGCGTTGGCTCCCGGACAAGTAACATTTCGACTTTAACATTCTCATCCTCGTTTTCAAATCCCCCCCTGGCACTTTGTATCTTTAATCTGCTGTAACCCCAACTCTCCAACTGAGCTCCGTTAATCCTGGCCTCCTGTGCATTCCCATAACTGTCACACCATTGGTTGTAATTTAGTCAGCAGTGTTTAGGAGGCTGGGACTTTTCAGTATGTTTCTGATTCATTACCGAGGTACACTCACAAGTAGCCCACTGGGCCGGGTTAACACACCCAGCTGGAATGACATGACCTGTGCCTTCAGCTGTCAAGACCCTAAAGTCAGGAATTCCCTCACTTTACGACATTTGCCTTCAAGACATTTTCCTGTTTGACCAAGTTTTTGTCCATCTGACCTCATATCTCCTGATGTGGCTCGGAGTCATACTTTGTTTTAAGCTGTGAAGTGCTTGGGACATTTCATGACACTAAAGGTGCTAAATAAATATATACAAGTTGTTTTTTTAGTAAGGCACCTAGGAACAAGAATAGGCCACTTATCCCCTTGAGCCAGCATGCTGTTTAATTTGATCATGGCATATATTTACCTCAATTCCACTTGCATCTCTAAACTTTATATTCCCCAATACCTTTGCCAAATAAGAATCCAAAGAATTTCAGTCTGGAAACGTAGAAGATAGGGGCAGGAGGAGGCCATTTGGCCCCTTGGAGCCTGTTCCACCATTCATTATGATCATGGCTGACCATCCAACTCAAAAGCCTGATCCCGCCTTCCCCTCATGTCCTTTGATCCCCTTCACCTCAAGTGCTATATCTAACTGCTTCTTGGAAACATACAGGCCAGAATTTTCTGGCCATTTACACCCAGCCACCACTGTAAGTATGGACAGAGGATTTGGTGCTCAGACCAATCACAGTTTACTGCAGCGGGACTGGAGAATCCTGCCAGCATGAACAAAAAGTAAATTCCGACCACAATGTTTTGGCTTCAACTGTTTTCTGCTGTAGCAAGTTCCACAGACTTACCACTCTCTGGGCATAGAAATTTCTCCTCATCTCGGTCCTAAAGGTTTAGGGCCGCACGGTGGCACAGTGCTTAGCACTGCTGCCTCACAGCGCCATGGACCCGGGTTCGATTCCTGGCTTGGGTCACTGTCTGTGCTGGATCAGCACATTCTCTCCGAGTCTGTGTGGGTTTCCTGCGGGTGCTCCAGTTTCCTCCCACAGTCCAAAAGACGTGCTGGTTAAGTGCATTGGCCGTGCTAAATTCCCCCTCAGTGTACCCGAACAGGCAACGGGTGTGGTGACTCGGGGATTTTCACAGTAACTTCATTGCAATGTTAATGTAAGCCTACTTGTGACACTAATAAATAAACTAAAACATATATTCTCAGACTCTGACCCCTGGTTTTGGACATCTCCACCATTGGGAACATCCTTCTTGCATCTACCCTTTCTCGGCCTATTATAATTTTATATGTTTCTCTTAGATTTCCCATCATTCCACTGAACCCCAATGAATATAATCCTAATCGGCTCAATCTCTCTTCATACATTAGTCCCGCCATCTCAGGAATCAGTCTGGTAAACCTTTTCGGCACTCCCTCTATAGCAAGAACATCCTTCCTCTGATAAGGAGGCCAAAACTGCCCACAATATTCCAGGTGTGGTCTCACCAAGGCCCTGTATAATTGCAGCATGACATCCCTGCCCCTGTATTTGAATCCTCTCATCATGAAGGCCGACATACCATTTGCCTTCTCTACTGCCTTCTGCACCTGCATACTTACCTTCAGTGGCTGGTGCACAAGGACACCCAGGTCTCATTGCACATTGCCCTCTCCTAATTTATTGCCATTCAGATAATAATCTGCCTTCCTGTTGTTGCTACTAAAGTGGATAGCCTCACATCCATCCACATTATACTGCATCTGCCCATTCACTCCGTGTCCCAGCGGTCACCGCCTGAGAGTTCGAGACTTCTACAACTCCTTATGTGAAGAAATTCTTCCTGATTTCCGTCCTAACTGGCCTGGTTCTAATTTTAAAATTGTACATCCCCCCCCCCCTCCCCCCCCCGCCCCCGACCCACAACAGAAAACAATTCTCTGGCCCATCAAACCCCTTTGCCACTTTGAACTCTTCAATAAGATCACAATCTCCTATACCCTGGAAAGCATTGCACAGTATACGGAATGCCAAAAGAAGGGTTAAGTTTTGAATCATTGCTCACACGGTGCAGTCAAACATTTTCTATCACATTTTCAATAACTATGTAAATACAACGCTGAATATTATTAGCGAATATTTCATGTAATCTCTCGCTATCTCACCACACACAGAGGAGTCAAATTCTAACAGTTTGTTCTATCTGTACCATCAGTTCTAAAACTTGAACACATCGTTATTAATGAGCACAATGCCAACCCCTGTCTAAAATACTTGAAAAGACCCCATCACCATTCGGACTCCTTTCAAAGGTGAGTTTCATCGTCAGGTCCCCCTTCAGAAAGAAAGTTTTTCCATTGCGACTCTTGTCAAAGAGAGTCTTTACCAATGGCAGCTCCTGTCAAGAAAGATGACGATTTCGCAGCAAAACAGAAAATGCTGGAAAATCTCAGCAGGTCTGACGGCACCTGTGGAGCGAGAATAGAGCCAACGTTTCGAGTCTGGATGACCCTTCACCAGAGCTGAAGACAATAGAAAATAGGACCAGATTTATACTGTTAGAGTGAAGGCGGGGTGGGGGGAGGGGGGTCGACAAAGATGTCATAGATTTAAAAAAATGAAGGGACTGTAAATGGTGGTGATTAAAGGGGAGAAAGGTGCTAATAGCGGCCATTTGGAGATCAGAATGTGTAAATGGCAGAGCAAAGATGTAGAGTGCCACAGGACAACATGAGGCATGTGGCAGATGGCCTCGAGGAGTGGGGGAAGGGGAGACTGTCGTGGGGGGAAAAAGATGGAAAGCGAAATTTTAAAAAGGTAGAAAATTGAAATGATGGAAGAAATGAAATAAAAAATTATATACAAATAAATAAGACCATAAGACATAGAAGCAGAATTAGGCCACTCGGCCCATCGAGTCTGCTCCGCCATTCAATCATGGCTGATATTTTTTCTCATCTCCATTCTCCTGCCTTTTCCCCATAACTCTGTTCTGGGACCCTTGCTGTTTGTCATTTTCATAAATGACCTGGATGAGGAAGTGGAGGGATGGGTTGGTAAGTTTGCTGACGACACCAAGGTAGGTGGTGTTGTGGATAGTTTGGAGGGATGTCAGAAGTTGCAGCGAGACATAGATAGAATGCAAGACTGGGCGGAGAAGTGGCAGATGGACTTCAACCCGGATAAGTGTGTAGTGATCCATTTTGGCAGATCCAATGGGATGGAGCAGCAGTATAAAATGAAGGGTACCATTCTTAGCAGTGTAGAGGATCAGAAGGACCTTGGGGTCCGGGTCCATAGGACTCTTAAATCGGCCTCGCAGGTGGAGGATGCGGTCAAGAAGGCGTATGGCGTACTAGCCTTCATTAATCGAGGGATTGAGTTTAGGAGTCGGGAGATAATGCTGCAGCTTTATAGGACCCTGGTTAGACCCCACTTGGAGTACTGCGCGCAGTTCTGGTCACCTCATTACAGGAAAGATGTTGAAGCCATTGAAAGGGTGCAGAGGAGATTTACAAGGATGTTGCCTGGATTGGGGGGCATGCCTTATGAGGATAGGTTGAGGGAGCTTGGTCTCTTCTCCCTGGAGAGACGAAGGATGAGAGGTGACCTGATAGAGGTTTACAAGATGTTGAGGGGTCTGGATAGGGTGGACTCTCAGAGGCTATTTCCAAGGGCTGAAATGGTTGCTACGAGAGGACACAGGTTTAAGGTGCTGGGGGGTAGGTACAGGGGGGATGTCAGGGGTAAGTTTTTCACTCAGAGGGTGGTGGGTGAGTGGAATCGGCTGACGTCGGTGGTGGTGGAGGCAAACTCGTTGGGGTCTTTTAAGAGACTTCTGGATGAGTACATGGGATTTAATGGGATTGAGGGCTATAGATAGGCCTAGAGGTGGGGATGTGATCGGCGCAACTTGTGGGCCGAAGGGCCTGTTTGTGCTGTGACTTTCTATGTTCTATGTTAACTCCTGATCCCCTTATTAATCAAGAACCAATTTACCTCTGTCTTAAAGACACTCAATGACCTGGCCTCCACAGCCCTCTGCGGCAAAGAGTTCCACAGATTCACCACTCTCTGGCTGAAGAAATTCCTCCTCATCTCTGTTTTAAAGGATCGTCCCTTTAGCCTGAGGTTGTGCCCTCTGGTTCTAGTTTTTCCCACTGGTGGAAACATCCTCTCCACGTCCACTCTATCCAGGCCTCGCAGTATCCTGTTAGTTTCAATAAGATCACCCCTCATCCTTCTAAAGTTCGAAAGATGAAATGAAATAAAATAAAATTAATGGAAGGTGGAAAAAAGGCTTCATGCTCTGAAGTTGTTGAATTCAATGTTCAGTTCGAAAGGCTGTAAAGTGCCCAATTGGAAGATCAGGCACAGTTTACGCTGGGCTTCACTGGAACATTGCAACAGGCCAAGGACGGACATGTGGACAGGAGAGCAGAATTGTGTGGGTTGAAATGGCAAGCAACAGGAAGGTCTGGGTTCTGCTTGCGGACGGACCCAAGGTGTTCTGCAAAGCGGTCACCCAGTCTGTGTTTGGCCTGTCTGACGATTTAGACTTGGGCTGATAGCATATCGTGGTCAATACTAATTCAGCCGGCTGTTAAACATCTTAGAAAGAAACATAGAAAAACGACAGCACAAAACAGGCCCTTTGGCCCCATAAGTTGTGCCGAACATATCCCTACCTTTTAGGCCTACCTATAACCCTCCATCCTATTAAGTCCCATGTACCCATCCAGGAGTCTCTTAAAAGACCCTATTGAGTTTGCCTCCACCACCACTGACGGCAGCCGATTCCACTCGCCCACCACCCTCTGTGTGAAAAACGTACCCCTAACATTTCCTCTGTACCTACCCCCGAGCACCTTAAACCTGTGTCCTCTCGTAGCAGCCATTTCCACCCTGGGAAAAAGCCTCTGAGAGTTCACCCGATCTATGCCTCTCAACATCTTATATACCTCTATTAGGTATCCTCTCATCCTACGTCTCTCCAAGGAGAAAAGACTGAGCTCCCTCAGCCTATCCTCATAAGGCATGCCACTCAATCCAGGCAACATCCTTGTAAATCTCCTCTGCACCCTGGATTGGGGGGCATGCCTTATGAGGATAGGTTGAGGGAGCTTGGTCTCTTCTCCCTGGAGAGACGAAGGATGAGAGGTGACCTGATAGAGGTTTACAAGATGTTGAGAGGTCTGGATAGGGTAGACTCTCAGAGGCTATTTCCAAGGGCTGAAATGGTTGCTACGAGAGGACACAGGTTTAAGGTGCTGGGGGGTAGGTACAGAGGAGATGTCAGGGGTAAGTTTTTCACTCAGAGGGTGGTGGGTGAGTGGAATCGGCTGACGTCGGTGGTGGTGGAGGCAAACTCGTTGGGGTCTTTTAAGAGACTTCTGGATGAGTACATGGGATTTAATGGGATTGAGGGCTATAGATAGGCCTAGAGGTGGGGATGTGATCGGCGCAACTTGTGGGCCGAAGGGCCTGTTTGTGCTGTGGCTTTCTATGTTCTATGTTCTATAATCTTTTCCACATCCTTCCTGTAATGAGGCGACCAGAACTGAGCACAGTACTCCAGTACGAGGGTCTTATATAGCTGCATCATTATCCCCGGACTCCTAAATTCAATCCCTCGATTGATAAAGGCCAGCACACCATACACCTTCTTAACCACCTCCTCCACCTGCGGGGCCGATTTTAGAGTCCTATGGACCCAGATCCCAAGGTCCTTCTGATCCTCTACAGTACTAAGAGTCTTTCTCTTTATATTGTACTCCTTCATCCCATTTGACCTGCCAAAATGGACCACTATGCATTTATCTGGGTTGAAGTCCATCTGCCACTTGTCCGCCCAGTCTTGCATCCTATCTATGTCCCTCTGTAACTTCTGACATCCCTCCAGACTATCCACAACCCCACCAACCTTCGTATCGTCGGCAAACTTACCAACCCATCCCTCCGCTTCCTCATCCAGGTCATTTATGAAAATGACAAACAGCAAGGGTCCCAGAACAGATCCCTGGGGCACACCACTGGTGACCGACCTCCATTTAGAAAAAGGCCCATCTATACCCACTCTCTGCCTCCTTTGGGCAAGCCAGTTCTGGATCCACAGGGCAGCAGCCCCTTGGATCCCATGCCCTCTCACTTTTTCTAGAAGCCTTGCATGGGGGACCTTATCGAACGCCTTGCTAAAATCCATATAAACCACATCTACCGCTTTCCCTTCGTCAATGTGTTTAGTCACATTTTCGAAGAACTCCACCAGGCTCGTAAGGCAATTTCATTTTAGTAAAGTTAAAATCACAGCCAGAATCTCCCTGCCGGATTCCCTCCAAAGAGAAAACGTCACCATTCGATCCCTTTTAAAAATAAAGGCTGGAATTTTACTGCCCGCCCGCCACGGGAATCGGAGCAGGCAAGGAGCAGACCATGGAAAGGTCCATTGATCTCGGGTGGGATTTTACGGTTTTGGGACAAGTGAGGCCATAAAATCCCACCCAAAATCTCCCTTTAAAGGGCCTCTGAAATTGCTTTCTTTGTATAAAGTAATCCCACCGTTGGATTGCCTTGACAGAGGCAGAGTGATTTCCACTACCCTAAGAGTAAAAGCATGCTTCTCCTGACAGTCCTAATTTTATGTTCTGGAACCTCCCGCAAAGGAATTAGTCTATCTCGACCTGACTTATTAATTCCTTTAATCATCTTAAACACTTCAATTAGATCAGGCCTTAAACTTGTATATTCGAGTAAATACAAGCCTTAATCTATGCATCCTTGACCAGAAACGGAGCTGGGCCAGCTATATAAATACTGCGGCTACAAGAGCAGATCGAAGGCTGGGAATCCTGCGGTGAGTAACTCACATCCTGCCTCCCCAAAGCCTGCCCACCATCTGCAAGACACAAGTCAACAGTGTGAAAATGGCCAGATAATCTGCTCTTAGTGACTGAAGAATGTATCTGGCTAGACACCAGGGGGAACACACTTTCTCTTCTTCAATTATAGTGTCATGGGATCTTCTATGTGTAACACGCGATTTAAGCACGCGGACTACACGACGGTTTATTCCACTTGTATCAACCTCCAAGGAAAAACGTAATCCAAAAAACAAACTTTTAACATAGAATATTCACAGCTGATGATCCCGATCTCTGTTCTATTCAGAGCCTTGGTTCCTCAACACACTCAATCACTAGGTTTGTTCTGTCATTCACATGAGGGTTCTCAGGGGATGCGGGCGTCGCTGGCTGGTCCAGCATTTTATTGCCCATCCCTAATTGCCCTTGAATTGATTGGCTTGTTTGGCCATTTTCAGGGCTTTTTTTGAGGGTCCATCACATTGCTGTGGGTCTGGAGCCACATGTAGGCCAGACCGGGTAAGGACGGCAGATTTCCTTCCCTAAAGGACATTAGTGAACCAGATGGGTTTTTACAACAATGGTCCATTAGACTTTTGATTCCAGATATTTATCTGCCATGGTGGGATTTGAACCCGAGTCTCCAGAGCAATGACCCTGGTTTCTGGATCTAAAAGAGAAAATGCTGGAAAATCTCAGCAGGTCTGGCAGCATCTGTAAGGAGAGAAAAGAGCTGGTGTTTCGAGTCCAGATGACCCTTTGTCAAAGCTGGTTTCTGGATTACTAGTTCAGTGACAATACCACTAAGCCACCCCTTGACAAGCTTGATTAGGTTTCCAATTCCCTTGGCTCCTTAGCCACCCTAAGGGACTACAAGCTATCCGAGGCTCCTGCCACACTGCCACATTAGTCCTGGACTTGTCCTGACTGCCTCATAGATAAGTTGAACTCTGAAGTGCTTCAATGCAACTGTGATATATGTCGGAACTGACTTATTCAACATTTGCCGTAACATTGTAGTTCTGCTGTTATTGAAAATCTTCTCTGCACTTTTAGTGCCTCTTATACCTGTTTTTTAATATGACGACCAGAACTATTCACAGCATTGCAAGCTTGGATTAAATAGGGTTCGATAACTTCTCCGCTTTCCAATTCTATCCCTCTGGAAAGAACCCCCAGGGCTTGAGTTGATTTTATCACAAATTTATTGACCTGTGTCATAACTTTTAGTGATGTATCTATTGGGACTCCCAGATTCTTTTGCACATCCATCCCGTGCCAATTTTTATTTCTGAAATAATATGTGGCCTCCTTATTTTTTATTGTAATATAATATTTACCAACGTTGAAATTAATTTGTAATTTATATGTTATTTCACATGTTTATCAATGTCTTGTAATCTGTCACAGTCCTCACCAGCACTGGCTGTCCTAGCTGGCTCTGCTTTGGTGTTGCCCGCAAGCTTAGAAATGATTCCAAAGTCTAGTTCAAAGAACAAAGAAAATTACAGCACAGGAACAGGCCCTTCGGCCCTCCAAGCCTGCACCGACCATGCTGCCCGACTGAACTAAAACCCCCTCCCCTTCCGGGGACCGTATCCCTCTATTCCCATCTTATTCATGTCTTTGTCAAGACGCTCCTTAAAAGTCACTATCGTATTTGCTTCCACTAACCTCCCCCAGCAGCGAGTTCCAGGCACCCACCACCCTTTGTGTAAAAAATTTGCCCTTTAAAAATCTCCTTTAAACCTAGCCCCTCGCACCTTAAACCTTTGCCCCCTAGTAATTGACTCTTCCACCCTGGGGAAAAAGCTTCTAACTATCCACTCTGTCCATGTCCCTCATAATCTTGTAGACTTCTATCAGGTCTCCCCTCAACCTCCGTCGTTCCAGTGAGAACAAACCAAGTTTCTCCAACCTCTCCTCATAGCTGATGCCCTCCATACCAGGCAACATCCTGGTAAATCTTTTCTGTACCCTATATTAGTTCATTGATGTAACTTGTGAACAATAATGGTCCTAGTGCTGATCTTCCTGGTATCGCAATTTTAAATATCTCGGAATCTAGGAAGAGCTTCTTTCCGCAAAGAGCAGCGAGAATGTGGAAATGGCTACCGCAGGGAGTGGTTGGGGTGAATATTCTTTTCTCCTACTCTCTGATAGACAGCCAACTAACTATCCATTCTCCAATCTGGCCTCTGATCTTAGTCATTAGTCTATTATCAATCACCTTTTCGAAGATCCTCTCTGAAAGGCTAGATATATTACATCTACTGAATTACCCTTATCTACTCCCTCTGTTACCTCTTCAAAGTATTCAGCAAGGTTTCAACAAGACTTTCTCCTTAATTGAAAGGGTGGAATCAGATTCAGTCGATACTTTCAAAGGCGTGTGTATTTGAAAGGAAAAGAAATTGCAGCATGTCGGGAAATTGGACAGAATAGCCCTCTTTGAGATTCTAAAATAGTGTAATTGACTCTGCAGCCATTATCAACAACAAAAATGGGCTTTCCCAGTGTGCTCAGGCCGGCAGCGAGGAAAGACCCAGGCCCATTTGTATCACCCACCAGAAACCCCAAAGAAATACCGTAAATGATGGATGCTTGGCCTCCAGTGCTATTACCACAAGGGTTTGGTGTCAACCCATGTCTCAGTGGGCAGCATTCTTGTCTCTGAATCGGAAAGTTATAGGGGCAAGACCCTTTCCAGGACTTGGGCATAATAATCAAAGCTCCCAGTGCAACACTGAGGGACTGTTGCACTGTCAGAGGTGCTGTGTCTTCATTGAACCATTCAGGTGAGGTCCCTATCTTCTTTCTCTGGAGGATGTTTGATTTTGATTTGATTTGATTTATTATTGTCACATGTGTTGATATACAGTGAAAAGTGTTGTTTCTTGCCCGCTATACAGACAAAGCATACCGTACATAGAGAAGGAAACAAGAGAGTGCAGAATGTAGTGTTACAGTCATAGCTAGGGTGTAGAGAAAGATCAAGTTAATGTGAGGTAGGTTCATTCAAAAGTCTGATGGCAGGTAAGAAGCTGATCTTGAGTCGGTTGGTACGTGACCTCAGACTTTTGTATCTTTTTCCTGACGGAAGAAGGTGAGAGAGAATATGTCCAGGGTGTGTGGGGTCCTTAATTATGCTGGCTGCTTTTCTGAGGCAGTGGGAAGTGTAGACAGAGTCAATGGATGGGAGGCTGGTTTGAGTGATGGACTGGGCTTCGTTCATGACCTTTTGTAGTTTCTTGCAGTCTTGTACAGAGCAGGAGCCATACCAAGCTGTGATACAACCAGAAAGAATGCTTTCTATGGTGCATCTGTAAAAGTTGGTGAGAATCATAGCTGACATGCCAAATTTCCTTAGTCTTCTGAGAAAGTAGAAGATGTTGGTGGGCTTTCTTAACTATGGCGTCTGCAGAGGGACCAGGACAGGTTTTTGGCGATCTGGACACTTAAAAATCTGAAGCTCTCAACCATTTCTACTTCATCCCCATTGATGTAGACAGGGGCATGTTCTCCTTTACGCTTCCTGAAGTCAATGACAATCTCCTTCATTTCGTTGACATTGAGGGAGAGATTATTGTTGCCGCACCAGCTCACCAGATTCTCTATCTCATTCCTGTACTGTGTCTCGTCATTGTTTGAGATCCGACCCACTATTGTGGTGTCGTCAGAAAACTTGAAAATCGAGTTGGAGGGGAATTTGGCCACACAGTCATAGGTGTATAAGGAGTATAGTAGGGGGCTGAGGACACAGCCTTGTGGGGCACTGATGTTGAAGATCATCGTGGAGGAAATGTTTTTGCCTATCCTTACTGATTGAGGCCTGTGGGTTAGAAAGCTCAGAATCCAGTCGCAGAGGTCCAGGCCATGGAATTTGGAGATGAGTTTTGTAGGAATAATGGTGTTGAAGGCTGAGCTGTAGTCGATAAATAGGAGTCTGACATAGGTAAAGATTGTATGTCACTATTTCATAGAATCATAGAATCCCTATAATGCAGAAGGAGGGCATTTGGCCCATCGAGCTTGCACCAACAACAATCCCACCCAGGTCCTATCCTCGTAACCCCATGTATTTACCCTGCTCACACCCCCGACACTAAGAGGCAATTTGACAAGGTCAATCAGCCTAACCCGCACATCTTTGGTGTGTGAGAGGAAACCGCAGGACCTGGAGGAAACCCACGCAGACACGGGGAGAATGTACAAAATCCACACAGACAGTGACCCAAGCCAGGAATCAAACCTGGGTCCCTGGCGCTGTGAGGCAGCAGAGCTAACCACTGTGCCACTGTGCAGAGGAGGGAAGTTCTCCCTGAATCTTGGCCAATATTTATCCATCAATGTAACTGAAACAGATGATCTGATGATTATTGTTATTGTTGATTGCGTGAGATCTCTGTCTGCAGCATGTTCTGCTTAACAATGGGGGCTTCACTTAAAGATGCTGCATTGTCAGTGCAACACTAGGATCTCCTGTGGCTGTGAAAGACGCTTTATGAAAGCAGATATTTCCTTCTTTATTTAGAATAAGAAGAAGAATCCCTACAGTGCAGGAGGAGGCCATTCGGCTCATCGAGCCTGCACCGACAACAACCCCCCCAGGCCCTACCCCCGTAACCCCAATTATTTTACCCACTAATCCCCCTGACACTAAGGGGCAATTTAGCATGACCAGTCAACCTAACCAGCACGTCTTTCAGACTGTGGGAGGAAACCGGAGCACCCGGAGGAAACCCACGCAGACACGGGGAGAGCGTGCAGACTCCGCACAGACAGTGAATTGAACCCGGGTCACTGGCGCTGGGAGACAGCAGTGCTAACCATTGTGCCACCGTGTTGCAATTTACTGGTCTGCTGCCAAGTTATTCCCCCCCCCCGCCTCCCCCGCCACAACCCCTACAACACCATCCCCCCTCACCCCAGTCAGGATCCGCTGGCACTTGCACGAGTCCAGAATGTGCAGTCCGGCCCATTCAGCAGCTGGTTACACGGTGACTTTGGGGGCAGTGGGCTGCCTCCAGCTGGAATGAGGAATGGCTCGCTGCTTACCGGGAACTTAAAGAGGTAGAGAAAATATGTGGGGGAGGTGTGAGAAGTGCAGGGGAAAGAAAAAGCCACAGCTGCATATGAAATTAGCTGAGTCTTTGCACTTGTGGGCAGCAGCTCTTGACTGACTGCGACAGATGACAAGCTGGAGAATTGCATCTGATTGCGACTGGAGATGTGGCTGCGTGAGGTTCTCTTGTAAAAGAGCAGAACACAGCAGCCCCATTCCAGAATAATTTCAGCCTGAAAGCTGCAAGGGGCGTGCTCACTTCTTTTTTGATGTGGAGATGCCGGCGTTGGACTGGGGTAAACACAGTAAGAAGTTTAACAACACCAGGTTAAAGTCCAACAGGTTTATTTGGTAGCAAAAGCCACACAAGCTTTCGAGGCTCTGAGCCCCTTCTTCAGGTGAGTGGGAATTCTGTTCACAAACAGAACTTATAAGACACAGACTCAATTTACATGAATAATGGTTGGAATGCGAATACTTACAACTAATCCAGTCTTTAAGAAACAAAACAATGGGAGTGGAGAGAGCATCAAGACAGGCTAAAAAGATGTGTATTGTCTCCAGACAAGACAGCTGTCTTGTCTGGAGACAATACACATCTTTTTAGCCTGTCTTGATGCTCTCTCCACTCCCATTGTTTTGTTTCTTAAAGACTGGATTAGTTGTAAGTATTCGCATTCCAACCATTATTCATGTAAATTGAGTCTGTGTCTTATAAGTTCTGTTTGTGAACAGAATTCCCACTCACCTGAAGAAGGGGCTCAGAGCCTCGAAAGCTTGTGTGGCTTTTGCTACCAAATAAACCTGTTGGACTTTAACCTGGTGTTGTTAAACTTCTCACTTCTTTTTTGCCACCTCTCTGCTCCTCACTTCACACTCTGTCATTCTTTCTCTGCAGCATCACCAGGTGTTAGCACCAAGCCGAACTGCAGAGCGAGGCGGGTGCCTGTGCCTCAGGGTGTGTGTTGATACCACAAGAATTTCACAAACAGAATCCCAGCAGCAACTGTGCTGAAATCAAGAAGAAAGATGAGCTGAACAGCTCCTTCATACCCGATATTCACATCAACCCTTTACTGTCAAAAATTGCTTCACAGGAGCGATTGTCAAATGGAATTCGAAACTGAGCTGTATAAGATTTTAGGTAAGAGTTAAAGGATTGGGCTACAGCACAGAAGGAGGCTATTCAGCCCATTGTGTCTGTGCCAGCTCTCTGTAAGTGTAACTCAGCGAGCCCCAATCTCTCACGCTTTTCCTGCAATTTTTTTCTCTTCAGATAGTTAGCCAATCCCCTTCCAAAAGCCCCAGTTGAACCTGCCTCCGCCACACTCTGCTGATTTGATTTGATTTATTATTGTCACATTCGATTTGATTTATTATTGTGTTGGGATGCAGTGAATAGTATTGTTTCTTGCGTGCGTAGCGGACATGCCAAATTTCCTTAGTCTTCTGAGGAAGTAGAGGCATTGGTTGGCTTTCTTAACTATAGTGTCAGCATGGGGGGACGAGGAATGGTTGTTGCTGATCTGGACACCTAAAAACTTGAAGCTCTCGACCATTTCTACTTCGTCCCCATTGATGTAGACAGGGACATGCCCTCCACTACGCTTCCTGAAGTTGATGACAATCCCCTTAATTTTGTTGAGGGAAAGATTATTGTCATCGCACCAGTTCACCAGATCCTCTATCCTAGTAGAGGCGGGTACAATTTTGTCTTTTAAAAAGCATTTAGAGAGTTACATGGGTAAGATGGGTATAGAGGGATATGGGCCAAACGTGGGCAATTGGGAATAGCTTAGTGGTAAAAACTGGGCAGCATGGACAAGTTGGGCCAAAGGGCCTGTTTCCATACTGTAAACCTCTATCACTCTCTGACTCTAACTCTGGAGACTTGAGCACATAATCCCGGCTGACACTCCTGGTGCCGCACTAAGGGAACGCTGGACTATTGGAGAAGTCATCTTTCAAATAAGACTTTAAATGAGGCCCCAGCTTCCCTCTGCTGGGTTTAAAAGATATTATGGCATCAACATAAAGAAGAGCATTGGAATTTCTATGGCGTCTTAACAAATACCAATCTATCCCTCAACCAACATTCACTGAAAAGATTATCTGGTTATTATTATCTCATTGCTGTTTGTGGAACCTTGCCATGTGGCAGTTTGATTGCAGGAACCAGTAACTACACTTCAAATACGTTTGTCATTAGCTTAAAGCACTTTGGGATGTCCCAAAGTTGTCAAAGGCACTATATAAATGCAAGTCCTTTTTATATTTCCTTTCTTTCTTTCAGTCAGTTAATTTTGAATCCCTGTCTATAGTTGGACACCCAAACAGTGACAGACTTCTTTTTTATTCATTCGTGGGACATGGGCGTCGCTGGTTGGCCAGCATTTATTGCCCATCCCTAGTTACCCTTGAGAAGGTGGTGGTGAGCTGCCTTCCTGAGTCGCTGCAGTCCATGTTCTGTGGGGTTGACCCACAATGCCATTAGGGAGGGAATTCCAGGATCTTGACCCAGCGACTGTGAAGGAACGGCGATAAATTTCCAAGTCAGGATGGTGAGTGGCTCGGAGGGGAACTTGCACCAGGTCCAGTCTGCCTCCAGGGTTTGAGTAGAAAATTCGAGGCTCACACTCCAGTGCAGCACTGAGGGAAAGCCGCAACGTCAGAGATGCCGTCTTTTCAATGTGCAGTTAAACTGAGCAGGTGGTGGTGTCCCCCATGTATCTGCTGCCCTTGTCCTTCTAGACAGAAGTGTTTGTGTGTTTGGAAGGTGCTGCCTAAGGCTCTCTGGTGAATTGCTGCAGTGCATCTTGTAGATAGTTCACACTGCTGCTACTGAGCGTCGGTGGTGGGGGCGTGGATGTTTATAGATCTGGTGCCACTAAGACCCAGCAGAACAAGCTCAGAATGGTTGACATTGGAGCCATGCTGGCTGCATGACCTTCCTATCACTGCCATTTTCGGCGTTAGGCTTTGGTTACTTTTTTCCGTGGGAGGGCCGGTTGGTTGTGTTTTCTTTCTCTGCCCTCTGAAAGGCCTGCCAACACCTCTCTCTCAGCCCACTGTCTGAGTGCAGCCTGTAGTGATATCTGTGCATCTTTGCGACGATTCAGTCACAGTTAAGGTTTGCTGAGCTGTGGTTGTGGTCACTCCTCACCACACGATCTGCCAGCCACAAGCAGTTAGATCCCGCCAGAAGGTCCCTTCGCTCTTAATCTGCTCTGTTATGAAACACAACTGATTCTTGTTCCACTTGTAACCACCCACAGACTGATGATCACTGATTAATGTGTAAATGTGCTGACCTGCCTGCAAAATGGTGGAGATCACAATCTCCCTCCAACCCACGCACCCTGCCCTCTCCACCAACCCCAACTGCATTAATAGGGCCACAGATACTGGCTCAATTGGCACCTTAAAGACAGCGATCGTGGCTCTTTTGTTGGGTGAAGGGATATGGAACCAAGGTAACTGAGTAGGATTGTGGTTCAGAAGAGCAAAGACTTGCCTTTATATAGCGCCTTTCATGACCACCAGATCGCTCAACCTACTTTACAGCCAATGAAGCACTCTTAAAGTGGAGCCTCTGGAAACAGGGCAGCCAATTTGCGCACAGCAAGATCCCACAAACAGCAACGCGGTAATGATCACATCCTCTGTTTTTGGTGATATTGATTGAGGGATAAATATTAACCAGGAAACCGGGAATAACTCTTCCTGAAAATAGTGGCCTGGTTGTTCTACGTCCCCCTGAGCAATTAGACCGGGCCTTTGTTTAACTGCTCATTGAAAAGACGGCATCCCTGACCCTGCAGCCCACCCTCAGTACTGCACTGGAGTGTGAGCCTTGAATTTTCTACTCAAATCCTGGAGGCAGACTGGACCTCGTGACTCAGTGGCAAGAGTGCTACTAACTATGCCACAGCTCATGCAGATTGAGTCCCAATAACCAGCAACACAGGCTGAGAGGGCTGAATGGCCTCCTCTTGTTCCTATGTTCAATCAGATTTCCTTTATTCTTTCGTGGGACATGGGTGCTGCTGACAAGGCCAGCATTTGTTGCCCATCTCTAATTGCCCTTATACTCAGGGGCTAGCGAGGCCACTTCAGAGGGCAATCACATGTTGGTCAGACCAGGTAAGGGCAGCAGATTTCCTTCAACAATAATCTCCCTCAATGTCAACAAAACGAAGGAGACTGTCATCGACTTCAGAAAGCGTAAAGGAGAACATGCCCCTGTCTATCAACGGGGACGCGGTAGAAAGGGTCGAGAGCTTCAAGCTTTTAGGTGTCCAGATCACTAACAACTTGTCCTGGTCCCCCCCATGCCGACACTATAGTTAAGAAAGCCCCACCAACGCCTCTACTTTCTCAGAAGACTAAGGAAATTTGGCATGTCAGCTATGACTCTCACCAACTTTTACAGATGCACCATAGAAAACATTCTTTCTGGTTGTATCACAGCTTGGTATGGCTCCTGCTCTGCCCAAGATTGCAAGGAACTATAAAAGGTCGTCAATGTAACCCAATCCATCACGCAAACCAGCTTCCCATCCATTGACTCTATCTACACTTTCTGCTGCCTCGGCAAAGCAGCCAGCATAATTAAGGACCCCACCCACCCCGGACATTCTCTCTTCCACCTTCTTCCGCCTGGAAAAAGATAGAAAAGTCTGAGGTCTCGTACCAAACGACTCAAGAACAGTTTCTTCCCTGCAGCTGTCAGACTTTTGAATGGACTTACCTTACATTAAGTTGATCTTTCTCTACACCGTAGCCATGACTGTAACATTACATTCTGCACTCTCTCCTTTCCTTCTCTATGAGTGGTATGCTTTGTCTGTATAGCGCGCAAGAAACAATACTTTTCACTGTATGTTAATACATGAGACAATAATAAATCAAATCAAATCAAAACATGTTTGAATCAGATGGGTTTTTACAGCAATTGATGATAGTTTCATGGTCACCATCTCTGACACTGGCTTTCAAGTCCAGATTTATTAAGCTGTTGTGATGGGATTGGAACCCATGTCCCCAGAGCAGGAGCTTGAGCCTCTGGGTTGCTAGTCCAATGACATTACCGCTACAGCCTGAGTATGAGATGCTGACAGCAATGCCACTGGGAATGGAGAAATGATCATAGAATCATAGAAACCCTACAGTGCAGAAAGAGCCATTTGGCCCATCGAGTCTGCACCGACCACAATCCCACCCAGGCCCTACCCCATATCCCTACATATTTACCCCCTAATCCCTCTAACCTACGCATCTCAGGACTCTAAGGGGCAATTTTTAACATGGCCAATCAACCTAACCCGCACATCTTTGGACTGTGGGAGGAAACCGGAGCACCCGGAGGAAACCCACGCAGACACGAGGAGAATGTGCAAACTCCACACAGACAGTGACCCAAGCCGGGAATCGAACCCAGGTCCCTGGAGCTGTGAAGCAGCAGTGCTAACCGCTGTGCTACCGTACCGATGGTGCCGGTGATGGATGAAAAGTGGATTGAATTCCCAATGAAAATAGTTCCCCTTTCAAACCCCAAATCTCACATCTCAAACCCAAGACCAAGGAGATGGTTTACTGGGCAGCAGTCATCCCAGATGTTTCGGAGACTTAGACAACCTACAACAGGAAGCTCAAAGCTCTGGAGAAGTATCGCCCGCGAGTGGGCCCTTCAGAGGATCCTCCAAATCTGGGGGCAAGAAAAGTGGTCCAATAGCAGAGCCCTCTCCCAAACCGACTTGCCCAACCAACTTCAGGGCACTAATCACTCAAACCCAGCTCCTCTGGGCAGGAGCTAGGAACACGAGAAATAGGAAATGAACAAATCGCAGCTGGCACCTTGCACTCAGAAAGCACCCAGAAACCCGCAGTGAAATAACGGCCAGAAAATCTGTTTTCAGTATTGCTCATTGAGAGATAAATATTGGTCATGACACAGGAGTAAATATCCAATTCTCTTAAACCTTACTCTGGAATCACCTCAAGGAACATCAGACCACAGGGCTTAGGAACAGGATTAGACCATTCGGCCCCTTGAGCCTACTGCACCATTCAAACAGATCAAATCGCTAACCCTAACCCGAACCCTAACCTCCCTCGCCCTCCCATCCATCCTCTCAGATGAACATCTAAGATTCCACAGCCACCAGTTTGGGGAAAGGTAGGAGAGTTCTCATTAGTGTTCCCCGCCATTATTAATCCCTCGACCAACATCACTTAAAGCAGGTTATCTGGGAACATCAGCCGGTCACTTCTGTCATTGTGGGATCTTGCTGTGCACAGTGAAGTGTTTCCTACATCACAGCCACAGTACATAAGTGGCTGGATAGCACTTTGGGATGTCCGAGCATCATGAAAGGCGCTGTGTAAATCAAAGATCTCTCTCTATCTGAAGGACAGGGCCCCTGACAGTGCAGCACCGAGATGCCCTCGTGCTGGAGTGGGCCATGAACCCACAACATTCAGATCTAGTGGTCAGAGTGCTGCAATCTGAGCCAGAATGGCAGGCAAATCAGCTCAAAAGCATCCAAATCTGAAGACAGAGGACTTAAGCTTTAGCACTATTGAAAATGAAAAGCTAGGCCAATCAAGACAAATTTATATGCAGCGAATGTTGTCCAGTGTAGCATGTGCTGCATTTTTATCTTGCCCACTCTTTGACTCCTTTGTCTCCCAGGATGTGCGTAGAAACTTAAATTCTCCCACTTTCTGCTCCATCAATCATTGTGACATCAACTTCACCGATGTGAGGGAAACGATCACTAACAAGTGACTGAAGAACCTCTTTGTAACTATTTTTCCGTGCACATCTGTGTAGCAGGAGACATGGGCTGAGTGCAGATGAGGCCGGTGTAACTTGATTGTCAGTTATGTCCAAGGTTCCATAATTCCGTCACATCGCCCAGACTCACCTTCTTTCAAATCAATTCGCCTGCTGCTGCTTCACAGCGCCAGGGACCCGGGTTCGATTCCTGGCTTGGGTCACTGTCTGTGCGGTGTCTGCACATTCTTCCCGTGCCTGCGTGGGTTTCCTCCGGGTGCTCCGGTTTCCTCCACGCTCCAAAGATGTGCGGGTTAGGTGGATTGGCCATGCTAAATTGCCCCTTAGTTTCCCAAAGTGTGCAGGTTAGGTGGATTGGCCATGGTAAGTGTGTAGGTTAGGTGGATTGGCCATGGTAAATGTGTAGGTTTATGGAGGTAGGTAGGGGAATGGACCTGGAGAATCACTGTAGCCTCAGGTGGGCTGAATGGCCTCCTTCTGCACTGTAGGGATTCTATGGTTCTATGAAACCTTCATTCATATCTTCATTAGCGCTAGACTCGACTTTTCCAACACACTCCTGCCTGCTCTCCACATCCTAGCCTCTTGTAATCTTGAGCTCATCCAAACGCTGCTGCCCGTGTCTTAATTCACACCAATTCCCGTTTCCCCGATCTCCCCTGAGCTCGCTGACCTGCACTGGCTCCCGGTCAAACAACATCTTGATTCTCATCCTTGTTTTCAAAATCCTCCCATGGTCCAGTTCCTCCCAATCTCTGCCATCTCCTCCAGCTCTACAACCCTCCTCGATCTCGGCACTCCTCAAATTCGAGCCTCTTGAGAATCCCTGACTTTAATCGTTGGCGGCCATATTTGGGATCTCCACAGGAAATCTTCACATGCAGAGCAGATGACTGATGTTGCAGCTTCATTTAGATGTGAATCGGGCAGATACTTGGGGCCATCCTGGGTGCTGTTTCCGAATGTGCAAAGTCCGTGGTTTCAAAGCCATGCCCACATGGAAGTCACTTCACTGAATTAATAATGTGTATGGAATTGACAACATGAAAGCATTTCTGAACTCTGTTCCCCGCCGATGCAGCATAGAGGTGCCATTGCGCATGTGCAGACCTGTCAGGCCCCTGCTGTTGCTGCCAACCTCGACCCAAACCTCACCCGCTATGGCGGGATTCCGCAGCCGATTGCAAGCCCCACACCACCCACAAATATCACTACCACCCTCTCCCCCCACCTAGACTTATTGCCCTCCTCCCATCATCTGCAGAGTGGCAGCATGGCCCCCCTCCCTTCCCCACCAATTACCTGCAGAGTGGCAGTGGGGCCCCCTCCCTCCGCCACTAATCGCCTGCAGAGAGACAGCAGAGCCCCCCTCCCTCCCCATGCCGATCGCAATTACAGAGTGTGCAGCGCCCCCCTCCCACCCCCCAATGTCTGGTCCACCAGTTGGCCCCACCCCCTCAGGCCCCACCCCCTTGGCACTGCCTGGTGGAACGTAGACAATGCCAGGGGTGCCCAGAGGGCAATGCCAAGATGCCTAGTGGGCAGTGCCAGGATGCCAGGCTGGCACTGCCCAAGGTACACCCACCCCCCTTGGCCCTGACCTCCCCGGGGGGCCTCAGTGGCCTCCGGATTTATCGGCAAGGTCATCACTACTGGTCCACGTTGCTGGCTACCAGCTGTGATTCTCACCGGAGAGAACCTCTCCTGGCGAGGCCACACAGAGGGCACCATCTCGGGCTGACTAATCCCATTCAAATTACATTTAAATTGAATTTAAAACTTTATTCAGCCTCTCACTGGAAATGGGTGGGAGGCTGAATGTGCTGGATGTCCGGTGGCGGTAAGATCGCGAGAGGCGAGAAATCAGCCGTGAACCTGATTTCCCACTCTTGCACGATCTTATTGGCTCACCCCACCCATCGGTCAGGAGGGCACAACAGTAAGATCGCCCCCAGTGAGTTTATTCGTTACTAAAGGCAAGAAAATGGTACAAAATGTGCATTAGTGTTCATATAGATTAGAAATGAGAAGTGAGTCGAAGGTAAACGAGTGTTGTCCTGGATTCTTGCGGAGTAGATGATCGAGTGTTATAGCTGTTCCGATTCGAGGTTCCAGTTGTGCTGACTTCAGCAGATGAATAGTTGGTTTTGTGATTCCAGTAGCGCTGGCCTGGGCAGACGAATAGTCGGATTTGAGGTTCTGGTGTTCTGCAGTTTGGTGGAGAAACTTCCCTGTTTTTATTCCAGTTGTGCTTTTTGCTGACTTAACTCAATTCAACAATCAGAGAGTGTTGTAGAGATATATCTACATGTGGCTTTTGCAGGGGTGATGCTGCTGGCTTGCTTTTTGCTTCTGTGTCACAATCACCTGACACCCCAGTACTGGCACAACATGTGCATACACACACACATGCACACGCACACACACACAAACACAAATACGCACGCGCGCACACACACACATGCACACAAACACAAACACGCACGCACACACAGACACAAACACAAATACGCATGCACACACTCACACGCACGCACACACACACACACACAAACACGCACGTGCACACACACACACGTGCACATACACACATGCACTGCGCGCACCCACACACATGCACATACACTCATACACACACACAAACATGCACGCACACACACACACGTGCACATGCACATATGCACTGCGCGCACCCACGCATGTGCACACACACACACTCACACATCCGCACACATACACACACACATGTGCACGTGCGCATACACATGTGCACATACACACATGCACTCACACACACACACACACATACACACACACACAAATATGGGGCAGCATTTTTTTAGCAGGCTTTTATCCCAGTCTTTGCAAATTCCAGGAACGTAAAATACACAGATCCCATCTGGACATTATGCACAGGATATCTCCTGATGAGATGATACTCATCTCCCATTGTCTCCACCAGGGATGGCAATTAGTTTCTGCATTTTTTTGAAGTACCTTGTGTGGTAACAGGGTGGTTCCATTGTCTCTCAGAGTATAAACCCCTGCAATTGAGCCAGTGACTGATGGTATATCCACAGCCATCTTTGGGCTTGTCTGTCCATTTTTAAAACTCCCATAATTTGGCATTTATCCTATGTTATTATGACACCCACTCTGAGCTGTTTGGAAGCTGAAGATAAGGACTAACAGAGAGATTCATGAGAGGCCACACATACATCTGCCTTGCTTTAGTAGATGACTGTTGCATGTGGAGCCTCCAATTCCCAAAGGAGATTGGGATAACTGATTGGATGACACCATGACAATGTACCTGAGTAACCTAAATGATGGATCCATTCTCTGGTTTCCCCCCCACACTCTGAATGGTGCACCTTGTTCACAATGTCACTGAAAGGCGATGGAGGTGCTAGACTGTCACAAGTGCCATCCCTAGGCCGAGATTTTAAACTGAGATCCAGTTTGCGCTCTCAGCTGGATATTAAAAACCCCTCGGTTCTCTTTAAAGAATAGAAGAGGTCTTCTTTGCCAGAAGGCCGAGATGCCATCACCTGACTGAAGACATACACCTGCACCTTGGCTTTCCTTCCCTTCCATTGCTCTCCTGCCACTCTTCACTCCCCACCCCCTGAGGGCCAGCTCGCAGGAAACTTTCTGAGCCTTTTCAGAGTTTTTATTGTCAATAGAGACATTCCCCACCCCTTTAAATTCCAGCTCCACCCTAACTTCCAACCCCATCGCCAATTTCACACATCCAAAGTTATTAAGACATAATAACAGCTATGAGCTGAAACTTGGGCGAAATATCCATTTGTAGCTGGGGCCCGATATTCTGAAACGCGTTGGTACTTTTTATAACAATGTATCTTTGCAGAGAACAAAACCACACGCAGGGTCATGAGTGACTCACTCCTGGTGGTGACAGAAACCAGTTTCCTTTCAGATAAACAGGCCCGGCTTTTTGTTACTGCTGTCGGAACATTTACAATTCAATTGCACTTGATTTTCAACCACAATTGCCACATAATTAGCTCGTGAATCTGCTTTCTGCTTCTGAAATCTGTGCCTCCTTGGCCGAGCAAAGCTGGTCTGACAATCCCCCAGACGGATAAATTTTAAAAAGGTGATTCGAACTTCCAGTTAACAGCTGAAAGGATAAACTGGTCAAGGTTTCATGTTTTAGAACTTTTACTGTAAAGAAATAACTAAAAACACTGTTGATTAAACACTTCCCTCTTCGGCGGCAACTTGTACTTTAAACAGCAGGAAGTAGCCTTCCCCGTTCAGGCTCATCACACATCGCACTTGTCACAGAATTACATTCCTGCAGGAAAATGTGAAGTGATGCACTTTGGTAGGAAGAGTAAAGGAGCTGAATATTATTTAAATGGAGAAAGGCTGCAGAAAGCTGCAGCTCAGTGGGATTTTTAAGGGGCATCTTGACAAATACATGAATAGGATGGGAGTAGAGGGATACGGTCCCCGGAAGGGCAGGGGTTTTTAGTTCAGTCGGGCAGCATGGTCGGTGCAGGCTTGGAGGGCCGAAGTGCCTATTCCTGTGCTGTAATTTTCTTCGTTCTTTGTTCTACTTGGGGATCCTGGTGCATAAATCACAAACAAAGACTGGCATGCAAATTCAGGAAGTAATAGGGAGGGCAAATGTGTGGAGTTTGTACATTCTCCCTGTGTCTGCGTGGGTTTCTTCCAGGTGCTCCCACACTCCTCCCACACTCCAAAGATGCGCGGGTTAGGTTGATTGGCCATGCTAAATTGCCCCTTAGTGTCAGGGGGTTAGTAGGGTAAATAAGTAGGGTTATGGGGATAGGGCCGGGGTGGGATTGTGGTCGGTGCAGACTCGATGGGCCGAATGGCCTCCCTCTGCACTGTAGGGATTCTATGATTCTGTGAAATGGAATGTTGGCCTTTATTTCAAATAGAATGGAGTATAAAAATAAGGGGGGAAGTCTTGCTAAAACTATACAAGGCACTAGTTAGACCACACCTGGAATACTGTGAATAGCTTTGGTCCCCTTATCTAAGGAAAGATATTCTGGCACTGGAGGCAGTCCAGAGAAGGTTCACTCGGTTGATCCCGGGTATGGAGGGATTTCCTTATGAGGAGAGGTTGAGTAGGTTGGGCCTGTACTCACTGGAGTTTAGAAGAATAAGAGGCGACCTTATTGAGACATATAGGATTCTCAGGGGGTTTAACAGGGAAGATGCTGAGAGGTTGTTTCCTTTTTTGGGAGAGGCTCGGACCAGAGGGCATAGTCTGAGTAAAGGGGGTCACCTACTTAAGACAGAGATGAGGAGGAATTTCTTCTCTCAGAGGGGAGTGAATCTGTGGAATTCTTTACCACAGAGGGCTGTAGGGGCTGGGTCATTAAGTATGTTCGAGGCTGAGATAGACAGATTTTTAATCAGTAAGGGAATCGAGGGTTACGGGGATAAGGCCGGAAAGTGGAGCTGAGGATTTTATCAGATCAGTCATGATCTCATTGAGTGGCAGAGCAGACTCAATGGGCCGAATGGCCTACTTCTGCTCCTAAGTCTTATGGTCTTGAAGCAAATGGTTGATGGTTATTCCCAGCTTACAATGGATTCCCATATCCATCAGGGTGGCACAGTGGTTAGCACTGCTGTCTCACATCTCCAGGGACCAGGGTTCGATTCCCGACTTAGGTCACTGTCAGTGCGAAGTTTGCACGTTCTCCCCGTGTCTGCGTGGGTTTCCTCCGGGTGCTCCGGTTTCCTCCCACAGTCCAAAGATGTGCGGTTTAGGTTGATTGGACATGCTAAATTAGTGTCCTGGGATTTGCAGGGTAACCAAACAGGGATAAAGCTTGGGTGGGATTGTTGTCGGTGCAGACTCGATGGGCTGAATAGCCTCCTTCTGCACTGTAGGATTCTATGATTCTATGATCACTGCTTCACTGAGTAATAACTTTGAGTGACTGGCTCCAGGCGTATCCCTCAGTTTTCAGATAGTTCCTTCAATCTACCACTGGTGGGTAAAGCTTGTTCCGGTGATTCTTTATCCCCATGGCCATGTCAGGACAAATTTCCCGGGATCCGTAGAAGGCCGTAGCATGTGCCTCTTTGTCCAGAGACCGTTGCCCTCCCACATCGGACTGTGGTAGCTCACAGAATCAAGCTGCCTTTTTGGTCTGCTGACCGCACAGAACTTCTGCTATCGGTCTGTGATAGTCACTGATTTCACAGAATTATAGAATCATACAGCGCAGGAGAGGCCCTTTGGCCTATTGAATCCACACCGACACATGAGAAACACTGAACTCTCACCTAATCCCATCTGCCAGCACTTGGCCCATAGCCCTGAATGTTATGATGTGCCAAGTGCCCATCCAAATACTTTTTAAAGAATGTGAGGTAACCCGCCTCTACCACCCTCCCAGGCAGCGCAATCCAGACCGTCACCACCCTCTGGGTAAAAAAGATTTTCCTAAACCTCCTGCCCCTCACCATGAACCTATGTCCCCTCGTGACTGACCCTTCAACTGAGGGGAACAGCTGCTCCTTATCCATTCTGTCCATAATCGTGTAGGGAAGCTTATAACCTGATCTCAAAAGTGGCTTTCTCTGCCCTCTTCCCCTTGAGAATGTAAACATGTTAACCTTGCATCCAGGTAAAAATGCTAATTAGCTATCTCTTCTCCCAGCTCTCTTGTATTGGAGAAATAAGTGGTCAGTTTGCACAGTTCACAGCACACCAACTGCTTACAACTCAATACTAACAACACCTTTCTGGGATTTTTGGAAACTCACAGTCCACTCATCACAGACTCAGAGTGTGCGGCATTGTCCCAAAGCATAAATACCTTGCACCTTGTTCCCAGTAAAACAAAATCAACCTTCCTTTGTTCTGTAACCGCCCAGTCTTATTGTCAGGCAGGTTTTGGAATAGGTTACATGACCTCCTTCATTTATTCTAAATTTAAAGCTACAGTCACAAAATATAATCATCTTATCAACCTGATTGTTGCAACACAGGTCACCTACACACAACCATCTACACCTCAAATAGAAATAAAATAAAGGACACTGTCAATAAGCTACTTCCCTGTTGTGGGGAACTGGACCATAGCAGCCAGGAACTCTCTGGCTCTGCACTCGATTAAGACAAGGCAGTTGGAGAGCAACAAGTTTAAGTTTATTTACTAGTGTCACAAGTAGGCTGACATTAACACTGCAATGAAGTTAATGTGAAAATCCCCCAGTTGCCACACTCCGGCGCCTGTTCGGGTACACTGAGGGAGAATTTAGCACGGCCAATGTATCTAACCCGCACGCCTTTCGGACTATGGGAGGAAACCAGAGCAACCGGAGGAAACCCATGCAAACACGGGGAGAATGTGCAGACTCCGTATAGACAGTGACCCAAGCCGGGAATTGAATCCGGGTCCCTGGCACTGTGAGGCAGCAATGCCACCACTGTGCCACCGTGCCGCCCCGAACCACCTTCAGTCTGGTGAGCTGTAGAAGAGAAAGTCTTTCATTTATAAGGTGCTTTTCTTGACACCAGAGGTCTCAATGTTTTTTTACAGCCAATGAAGTATTGTTTTGAAGTGCGGTCACTGTTGTAATGCAGGAAATGCAGCAGTCAATTTGTGCACAGCAAGATCCCACAAACAGCAATGTGATAATGATTGGATAGTATGTTGTTTGCAATGTTGATTGAGGGATGAATATTAGCCAGAGAAAACTCCCAATATGTCTTTGAAATAATATCAATGGATCTTTAACACCCACCCAAGCAGGAAGGTGGGGCCTCAGTTTAATGTCTCATTGGAAAAATGCATTCCTTCCAGTGCAGCACTCCCTCAGTAGAATCAAACAATCCCTACAGTGCAGAAGAAGGCCATTCAGCCCATAGGGTCTGCACTTGCTCTCTCCCAGTGTGAATTCTCTCCCAGTATGAACCTCCCCCAGTGTGAGCCCTGTCCCAGTGCAAATTCTCCCCCAGTGCAAATTCTCCCCCAGTGTGACCCCTCTCCTAATATGAACCCTCCCCCAGTGCAATCCCCCCCCCAGTGTGAATTCTCCCCCAGTGCAAATTCTCCCCAGTACAAATTCTCTTCCAGTGCGAGTTCTCCCCCAGTGTGAATTCTCCCCAGTGTGAATTCTCCCCAGTGTGAATTCTCCCCCAGTGCAAATACTTCCCCAGTGCAAGTTTTCCCCAGTGTGAACCCTCTCCCAGTGTGAACCCTCTCCCAGTGTGAACCCTCTCCCAGTGTGAATCCTCCCCCAGTGCGAACTCTCCCCAGTGCGAACCCTCTCCCAGTGTGAACCCTCCCCCAGTGTGAATCCTCCCCCAGTGTGAACTCTCCCCAGTGTGAACCCTCCCCCAGTGTAAATCCTCCCCTATTGTGAAGCGTACCCTGGTGTGAACTGTATCTGAGTGAGTCAGCAGCTTTGGGAAAATAATCAAACAGGAAAGATTTTCGGCTCCAGTTGAGAAACCAGTTGAGGTAGATCCTGAAAGATGAACTTGGTGAGGAATCAGCCAGCTGTTGCTGGGCAACAACTCTCCCTGAAGCTGACACTCCAGCTAACTTTTGTTTAATGACAGGTTTTCCGCACCTGCATTATTTATAGCATTGTGGTGAGGAACTCAGAGGCTGCAGACAGAGCAGCACAATACCTTCCCCACCCTGGATACTTACAACCACTGACCTGCAGACAACCAATAGTCTGCCTGCGATGTGCTCTAATTACCTCACACCAGCTCCCTCTCCCGTCACCGAGACCCCCGGCGATGGAAGGAGTTGGCCACATACAGGAGCATCTGCGCAATGTTTGGAAGTTTATGTCTGGGTGTTTGCAGGATCAGCTGCTGCTCAGTGGGTGAGCAAGTTTGGCACTCAGTCAGGTTGTGTGTGAGCTGCTCCAGCTGAGGTACCTGTGCTTGTTCAGAACACACGAAGCGTCCTGGACTTCCCATGTGTACAGGATGTGCACTCGATAGCGCGAAGGTGCCCTGCATTGCTCTGTTAAACTACTTGTGGAACACTTTGCCACAGAAGGCAGTGGAGGCCAGGTCATTGAGTGTCTTTAAGACGGAGATAGATAGGTTTTTGATTAATAAGGGGATCAGGGGTTATGGGGAAAAGGCAGGAGAATGGGGATGAGAAAAAAAATCAGCCATGATTGAATAGCAGAGCAGACTCGATGGGCCGAGTGGCCTAATTCTGCTCCTATGTCTTATGGTCTTATGGTCTACTTTCTAAACACACAACCACTTCCATCTAGAAGGACAAGGGCAGCAGATACATAGGAACACCACCATGTTCTCCTCCAAGCCACTCACCATCCTGACTTTGGAAATATAGTGCCGTTCCTTCACAGTTGCTGGGTCAAAATCCTGGAATTCCCTCCTTAACAGCATTGTGGATCAACCCACAGCACATGGTCTGCAGCGATTCAAGAAGGCAGCTCACCACCACCTTCTCAAGGGCAACTAGGGATGGGCAATAAATGCTGGCCAGCCAGTGACGCCCATGTCCCACGAATGAATAAAAAAAATTACAAAAATAAACTTAAGACTTGTCCCTGATCCAGACAACATTAAAACACTCACCAGTTCCTTCCCAATCAAGTCTTCCCCTGTGTTGACATCCCTTTTGATGTAACTTCACCTCTCTTCCTAATGTTCATGCTGCATTTTCTCTCTGTCTATATTTATTGATGATTCTGGTTTGCATTATTTAACTTGGCGAACAGAAGAACACAAGCGTTAATAATTGAAAACATTAACCAACAACAACAGCAACTTATATTTATATAGCGCCACTTAACACAACAAAACATGGCAAGGTGCTTCACCGGAGTACTATAAGACTAAGCCTGACACTAAAGCCGGAATTTTACTATCCCGCCTGCTACAGGAATCCGAGCGAGCGAGGGGCGGACAATGGGATGGTCTCTTGACCTCGGGTGGGATCTTATGGTTTCGGGATGAGCGAGACTGTACAATTCCGCCCAAAGTCACTTGGGAGGTATGAGGACAGATGTCCAAAAACCTGGTAGTTCGAAGAAGAGTCTTATCCAGCTACAGTGCCCAAACTCTGCCTATCCAAAAACGGGAGCTGTCCAAAATGGATATTTTTTAACACTGCAATGCATAAATTTTAATTGTTAATTTGATTTGATTTGATTTGTTATTGTTACATGTATTCGTATACAGTGAAAAGTATTTTTTCTTGCACGCTATACACTCAAAGCTTACCGTCCATAGAGAAGGAAAGGAGAGAGTGCAGAATGTAGTGTTACAATCATAGCTAGGGTGTAGAGAAAGATCAACTTAATGCGTGTTAGGTCCATTCAAAAGTCTGACGGCAGCAGGGAAGAAGCTGTTCTTGAGTCGGTTGGTACGTGACCTCAGACTTTTGTATCTTTTTCCCAACGAAAGAAGATGGAAGAGAGAATGTCCGGGGTGTGTGGGATCCTTAAATATGCTGGCTGCTTTGCCGAGACAGCGGGAAGTGTAGACAGAGTCAATGGATGGAAGGCTGATTTGCGCGATGGATTGGGTTACATTTGTTGCGGTTTTGGGCAGAGCAGGAGCCATACCAAGCTGTGATACAACCAGAAAGAATGCTTTCTATGGTGCATCTGTAAAAGTTGGTGAGAGTCATAGTGGACATGCCAAATTTCCTTAGTCTTCTGAGAAAGTTTAACTGAGCCAAGTTCACTGACTGTAAGAATTCCGTTAGGTGCTACACTAGCGTGCTGGACTAGTTATTGGCTTCCTCGTGTCTTTTCCCGTGCTCCAAGTGATCGAAGCGACCCTTGACCCCCACCTTTGACCGAGTTGGACGGAATACACAAAGTTGTGGTTCTCTGGTAGTTTCACTAACACACCTCCATGTTGAATCCAGCACAGCCTGACAGCTCCTGCCAAACTTAGCTAGTTATTTCTTTTATGTATTCTGTTTGTAAACTTTAACAAGAGGAAACCTATTCACTTATTTTCATGTGTCTCCCATTAATTTTCTCCGAAAACCAGCAAAAACCGAAATCCGGCATGCACTCAGCCCCGAGGTTGCTGTTTTTGAGGCACTGTATCTGTACTGCGAGGTGGAGAGGTGTGGGAAAGAATTCCAAAGTTAAGGCCCCAGGCAACTCCAGCTCCAGGGTTGAGAGATTCAGATTGAATCATATTCATCATCATAGGATTTTACCTTTGGCCCATTCTGTCTGCACCTGCTATCAAGCACCTATTCTCATCCCATCTTCCAGCACTTGGTCCATATCCTTGTACGAGGATGGACAGAGGCCAGATTTTAAGGAGCCCAGATATCTCAGAGGGATGTGGGGCTGGAGGCGATTGCACAGAGAGGGGATGGGAAAGGCCACAGAAAGGTTTGAAAGCAAGGATGAAATGTAAACTAGGGGCCCAATTTTACCATCGCGTTGCGTCTGTTTTCGGGCGTGAAAACTTGGTAAAGTCGGGTGTGAGGCGAGTAGCGCGATCCATGCCCGCCTCCACGCCAGTTCCCCCTTTACCAAGGCCCGAAAATGGCCACGATCGGGACCGCGTCCGAAACGGGCGTGACGGCCATTTGCATGCATTTAAATTGATTTAATTGGCTGCACACCCGACCTTCCCGGCTCTTCCCCCTTTTAAAATCATGGAGCGGGATTTTACGGCCTCGCTCGACCCGAGGCGGGAAAATCCTGCCCGTGGTCAACAGGCCTTCCCATTCTTCGCCCCTCGCCCGCTCCGATTCCCGTGGTGGGCGGGGCGGGAGAATTCCGGCAAGGGTGTTTCTTGGCCAGGAGCCAATGTCGGTCAGTGAGCGCACCACGACAGCGGACGTGGATTCGGTGTGGGTTAAGATACAGGCAGCAGAGTTTTAGATGATCTCAAGTCTACAGGAGGTAGAATGAGGGAGACCAGCCAGTGTGCATTGGAATAGTGAAGCTGAGTGAAGCTAATGAACACACTCATGAGGATCTCTCTAGAAGATGAGTTAGGACACGGGATATGTGATGGAGGTTGAAACAGGTGTTCTTAGTGATGGCACAATATGAACCTCAGCACAAACCACGGCATCTCTTTCCAGATCTGTTGGCACATTCCAGAAGGAGGTGGGCAGTGGTTTCCTCCCCACTGCGGTGAGGGAGAGGTGAGACCCCTCACATGCGTGAAGGATCTTCATGTAGGCTCGAGCAGACTATTTTTGACTTTCTCCTTAGCTTCTATGTCTGGGGCCACTGCTCCCCATTGATCGGTTATTTTGGAAGCTTAGGGCCCTATTTTACCATTTTGATTCCAAGTGCTGGCCGGACTTGAAACTGGGAGTGTTTCAGATCCGATTTTTAGACTCGTTCTCAGGCGCCCCCATACGCACTCTGCCTGAAAAAATATCAGTGAATCTGAATCGTGCTGTCGAAGCCTGTTGGCAGGGCATAACGCGCCCGCAATCCTGCAGCTCCGATCAGCGCTTCCAACTGCGCATGCGCAGAAAAATAAATGATAGAATGTGGCTCCCCTGCCACATCACTCCCGAACTGGATAATGCCTCCACCTGGCCCCCACAGGCATTGTCCCACCCCCCCACAACACTACTGACCCACTTATCCCCCCATCCTACCCTCGCCACCCAGACCGATCGCGGCTCCCAACCCCCCACTGATCACAGGCAGAGTGGCAGCAACCCCCCCCCCTTCCCCTGTCACCGATAACAGGCAGAGTTACGGCAGAGCCCCCTTCCCCCTCACTGATCACAAGCAGAGTGGCAACGAGCCCCCTTCGCCCCCCCCCCCCCCTCCCCTGAACCGATCTCAGGCAGAGAGCTGTCGGACGCTCGGCACTTACCCCCTCACTAACTGGAGCACCTGAATCGGACTTTTGTGGAGCATGTCTGTTTCACGCCAATTCTGGATGGACGAACGCGGTGGTAAAGGGGGAGGTGCCGGGGAGGTCGGGCGCGCAGCCCATTAAATCAATTTAAATGCATGCAAATGGCCATCACGCCCGTTTCGGACGCGGTCCCGATCGCGGCCATTTTCGGGCCTTGGTAAAGGGGGAACTGGCATGGAGACGGGCATGGATCGGGCTACTCACCTCACACCCAACTTTACCAAGTTTTCACGCCCGAAAACAAGCGCAACGCAATGGTAAAATTGGACCCCTAGTTTACATTTCAGCAGATATGAGTCAGCCAGTTCAAGAACAGCCTGACCGAGTGTGAAACAGCTGCCAAGCCCTACAACTTTACATATTGTTAAGAACCTGTTCTTATTAGAACACAATTTACATCAGTTGTGGTTTTGAGAAGATGAACACCAATGACGTAGTTTTGTTGGTGCTCAGAAGAGCCTTCCCTGTCAGATAGAACCCATGGGATCCCTACGGTTCAGAAGGAGGCTATTCGGTCCATCGAGCCTGCACCGACCACGCTCCCACCCAGGCCCTATCCCCGTAACCCCATGTATTTACTCTGCTAATCCCCCTAACACTAAGGGGCAATTTAGCATAGCCAATCCACCTGACCTGCACATCTTTGGATTGTGAGAGGAAGCCCAATGCAGACACAAGGAAAACTCCACAAAGACAGTGACCCGAGGCTGGAATTGAACCCAGGTCCCTGGCACTGTGAGGCAGCAGTGCTAACCACTGAATGGACAACCTGACCACTCGCGCAATGGAAACAAGAGACAGTTGGCCTGATTGGGCTGTTTCTAAGCAGTAGGTTCAATGTATTTCTGTTCAGTACAGTGTTGCTTATTTTGTTCCAGTTATTGGTCTTATCCCAAAACTGGCAGATCACACTCGATGCCGCACAGTTGTGTAAACTGCTGCTGCCTTCATTAATTACTGTGCTCATTTTGGGGCAAGTGGAATGAAAACAACAAAATAGCACCACCATTTAGGAAAAGTGTGTGAATGTGTTAGGAGACTGCAGCTTGGAGAGATGACCAGAAACACAGCGCGGAATCATAGGACCCTACAGTGCAGTAGGAGGCCATTCAGCCCCTTGTGCCTGTGCCAACTCACTGAAAGGTCTATCCAACTAGTCCCGCTCCTGTGCACTTTTCCCATTGCCTTGCAAATTGTTCCTCTTCGAGTCCATATCCAATTTCCTTTTTACAAGTTATCTGCTTGCATTGCCCTTTCAGGCACAGCTTTCAATCTAACAACACCCCATGTCATAATGATCCTTTTGCCAATCACTTTAAATCATCAGGTGCAGAGATAGGGGGTGAGAAAGACCATAGAAAGATTTGAAAGAAAGGATGAGAATTTTAAAATCACCTGATGAAGGAGCGGCGCTCCGAAAGCTCGTGATTCCAAATGAACCTGTTGGACTTTAACCTGTTGTTGTGAGACTTCTTACCTTAAATCATAGAAGCTTAAGATCTTACAGCTCTGAAAGAGGCCATTCGGTCCCCCCATGCCGATGCTGGCTCTTTGAAAGGGCTGACCAATTTAGTCTGAAACCTCCACCTTTTCCCCCATTATGCTGAAAATTTGTCTTCTTCACGTACATTAACATAGAATCCCTACAGTGCAGAAGGAGGCCATTGGCCCTTCGAGTCTGCACTGACCAGAGTCCCACTCAGGCCTGTCTCAATGCATTTACCCGAGCCAGTCTCCTTGATACAAAGGGGCAATTTTAACATGGACAATCCACTTAACCCGCACATCTTTGGACTGGGGGAGGAAACCGGAGCACCCGGAGGAAATCCACGCGGACAGGAGGAGAATGTGCAAACTCCACACAGACAGTGACCCGAGCCGAGAATCGAACCCGGGTCCCTGGTGCTGTGAGGCAGCAGTGCTAACCACTGTGCCACCGTGCCGCCCTGATCCTGTTGGAAGGTTGCGTGGAATCTGATTCCACCAGCCTCTTGGGTAACGTGTTTCAAACTTTATTGATCCTTTATGTGTTGGACTCTTCTGTAATGGACTGGCCTGAAATAATGTCTCTGAAGGACTTCACTGTCCACTTCGACCATCATTGAACCTGAGGAGTTCCAAATCCGTGCTTGAACTCAGCTTCCCCTTGTTCCATAGATATTTGACTTTGCAGATTCTAAAGGATCTGGATATCTGTGTGTTGTGATTTAAGATTTATTCACCAGTGAGGAAATAGCACGAAGGCCAACCCTTTGCAAACCTCTAGGGGCTTTTATCTTGTAGAGAAACTTTTTATGTGGGACCTTATCAAATGCCCTTTCTGAAATCTAAATGCACCCCATCTACTCGTCCCCCTTTATCCACCCTGCTTATTACACCTGCAAAGAATTGGAATAAATTTATCAAACACTATTTGCCTTTCACAAAACCATGTTGACTCTGCCTGATAGTATTACGATTTTTGAAATGATCTGCTATTACCGCCTTAATAGTGGATTCTAGCATTTTCCCAATGACAGGTGTTAGGAAAGCTGTCCTATAATTATTTGCTTTCTGCCTCACTCTTTTCTTATTACATTTGCAGTTTTCCAATCCTCTGGGATCTTCCCAGAATCTAGGGAATTTTGGGAAGATGACAGCCAATGTAATCATTATCTGTGCAGCCACATCTTTTAAGATCCTCAAATTCAGGCCATCTGGTCCAGGGGACTTTGTCAGTTTTTAGTCCCATTAGTTCTCCTGGTCCTTTCCTCTCGTGATTGTAAGTTGATAGGGATTCAGGACCGGCACATTCCTGTAAGGATGAAGGATAAGTATGGCAAGTTTTGGGAACTTTGGGTAACGAGAGATATTGTGAGCCTAGTCAAAGAGAAAAAGGAAGCATTTGTCAAAGCTAGGAGGCTGGGAGCACATGAAGCAAGTGTGGAATACAAGGAAAGTAGAAAGAAACTTAAGCAAGGAGTAAGGAGGGCTAAAAGGGGTCATGAAAAAGCATTGGCCGGCAGGATTAAGAAAAATCTCAAGGCTTTTTATACATATATAAAGAGCAAGAGGGTAGCCAGGGAGAGGGTTGGCCCACTAAAGGACAAAGGAGGGAATCTATGCATTAAGCCAGAGGAAATGGGCAAGGTATTAAATGAGTACTTTGCGTCAGTATTCACCAAAGAGAAGGACTTGGTGGATGCTGAGTCTGGGAAAGGATGTGTAGATAGTTTGAGTCATGTTGAGATCAAAAAGGAGGAGGTATTGGGGTTCTTGAGAAACATTAAGGTAGACAAGTCCCCAGGGCCTGATGGGATATACCCCAGAATACTGAGAGAGGCAAGGGAGGAAATGGCTGGGGCCTTGAGAGAAATCTTTGTATCCTCACCGGCTACAGGGGAGGTCATGATGTGGAGATGCCGGCGTTGGACTGGGGTGAACACGGTAAGAAGTCTCACAACACCAGGTTAAAGTCCAACAGGTTTATTTGGTAGAGAAGGTAGTCAAGAAGACATACGGCATGCTTATGGTATTTGCTACCAAATAAACCTGTTGGACTTTAACCTGGTGTTGTGAGACTTCTTACAGGGGAGGTCCCAGAGGATTGGAGAATAGCCAATGTTGTTCCTTTGTTTAAGAAGGGTAGCAAGAATAATCCAGGTAATTACAGGCCGGTGAGCATTACATCAGTGGTCGGGAAATTATTGGAGAGGATTCTTCGAGACAGGATTTATTCCCACTTGGAAATAAGTGGACGTATTAGTGAGAGGCAACATGGTTTTGTGAAGGGGAGGTCGTGTCTCACAAACTTGATCGAGTTTTTCGAGGAAGCGACGAAGATGATTGATGAGGGTAGGGCAGTAGATGTTGTCTACATGGACTTCAGTAAGGCCTTTGACAAGGTCCCTCACGGCAGACTGGTGCAGAAGGTGAAGCTGCATGGGATCAAAGGTAAGCTAGCAAGGTGGATACAAAACTGGCTCGGTCAAAGAAGACAAAGGGTAGCAGTGGAAGGGTGTGTTTCTGAATGGAGGGCTGTGAAAAGTGGCGTTCCTCAGGGATCAGTGCTGGGATCTTTGCTGTTTGTAATATATATGAATGATTTGGAGGAAAATGTAACTGGTTTGATTAGTAAGTTTGCGGATGACACAAAGATTGGTGGATTTGCGGATAGCAATGAGGACCATCAGAGGATACAGCAGGATATAGATCAGTTGGAGACTTGGTTGGAGAGATGGCAGATGGAGTTTAATCCAGACAAATATGAGGTAATGCATTTTGGAAGGTCTAATACAGATAGGAAATATACAGTAAATGGCAGAACCCTTAAGAGTATTGATAGGCAGAGGGATCTGGGTGTACAGGTACACAGGTACACTGAAGGTGGCAGTGCAGGTGGAGAAGGTAGTCAAGAAGACATACGGCATGCTTGCCTTCATCGGCCGGGGTATTGAGTTTAAAAATTGGCAAGTCATGTTGCAGCTTTATAGAACCTTAGTTAGGCCGCACTTAGAATATAGTGTTCAATTCTGGTCGCCACACTACCAGAAGGATGTGGAGGCTTTGGAGAGGGTACAGAAAGGATTTACCAGGATGTTGCCTGGTATGGAGGGCATTAGCTATGAGGAGAGATTGGAGAAACTTAGTTTGTTCTCACTGGAGCAACGGAGGTTGAGGGGAGACCTGATAGAAATCTACAAGATTATGAGAGGCATGGACAGAGTGGATAGTCAGAAGCTTTTTCCCAGGGTCGAAGAGTCAATTACTAGGGGGCACAGGTTTATGGTGCGAGGGGCAAGGTTTAAAGGAGATGTACGAGGCAGATGTTTTACACAGAGAGTAGTGGGTGCCTGGAACTTGTTGCCGGGGGAGGTAGTGGAAGAGGATACGACAGTGACTTTTAAGGGGTGTCCTGACAAGTACATGAATGAAATGGGAATAAAGGGATATGGTCCCCGGAAGGATAGGGGGTTTTAGTTCAGTCGGGCAGCATGGTCGGTGCAGGTTTGGAGGGACGAAGGGCCTGTTCCTGCGCTGTAATTTTCTTTGTTCTTTGTTTTAGGTTATTCCCTCCATTTTGCCCCCTGATTTTCTACTATTATTGGGTTGCCTTCTGTGTTTTCTACTGTGAGGAAAGATACAAAATACTTGTTCAAATTTTCTGCCATTTCCTGTTTCCCATTAGTAGTTGCCCAGTCTCAACCTCTTAGGGTCTATAGGCTTCTAAAATGTCCCTGATCTTCTGGGCTAATACTAATCTGTATGTATTTTCTTTCAATTTTATATCAGCCTTAATTGCAATGGTATAGAGTGTTAGTGAGGCCACACCTGGAATATTGTGTGCCGTTTTGGTGTCCTTATCTGAGGAAGGATGTCCCTGCTATAGAGGGAGTGCAGTGAAGGTTTACCAGGCTGATTCCTGAGATGGCAGGTCTGTCATATGAGGAGAGATTAATTCAGTTAGGATTATATTCACTGGAGCTTAGAAGAGTGAGAGAGGATCTCATAGAAACTTATAAAATTCTAACAGGGTTATAGAGTCATAGAGTCATAGAGGTTTACAGCATGGAAACAGGCCCTTCGGCCCAACTTGTCCATGCCACCCTTTTTGTTTAAAACCCCTAAGCTAATCCCAATTGCCCGCATTTGGTCCATATCCCTCTATATCCATCTTACCCACGTAACTGTCTAAATGCTTTTTAAAAGACAAAATTGTACCCGCCTCTACTACTACCTCTGGCAGCTTGTTCCAGACACTCACCACCCTCTGTGTGAAAAAATTGCCCCTCTGGACACTTTTGTATCTCTCTCCTCTCACCTTAAACCTATGCCCTCTAGTTTTAGACTCCCCTACCTTTGGGAAAAACAGGTTAGACAGGGTCGATTCAGAAAGAATGTTCCCAATGGTGGGGGAGTCCGGAACTTGGGGTCATAGTTTGAGGATAAGGGGTAAACCTTTTAGAACTGAGATGAGGAGAAATTTCTTCACCCAGAGGGTGGTGAATGGCTGGAATTCACTCCCACAGAATATATTTGAAGCCAAAACGTTGTATGATTTCAAGAAGAAATTAGATATTGCTCTTGGGGTTAAAGGGATCAAGCGATATGGGAGGAAGCGTTGATCAGGATATTGAATTCGATGATCTGACTCGAAATGTCAGCTCTTTTCTCTCCTTACAGATGCTGCCAGACCTGCTGAGATTTTCCAGCGTTTTCTCTTTTCAGATTCCAGCATCTGCAGTAATTTGCTTTTATTTAAGAACATAAGAACATAAGAACATAAGAAATAGGAGCAGGAGTAGGCCATCTAGCCCCTCGAGCCTGCCCCGCCATTCAATAAGATCATGGCTGATCTGACGTGGATCAGTACCACTTACCCGCCTGATCCCCATAACCCTTAATTCCCTTACCGATCAGGAATCCATCCATCCGCGCTTTAAACATATTCAGCGAGGTAGCCTCCACCACCTCAGTGGGCAGAGAATTCCAGAGATTCACCACCCTCTGGGAGAAGAAGTTCCTCCTCAACTCTGTCTTAAACCGACCCCCCTTTATTTTGAGGCTGTGTCCTCTAGTTTTAACTTCCTTACTAAGTGGAAAGAATCTCTCCGCCTCCACCCTATCCAGCCCCCGCATTATCTTATAAGTCTCCATAAGATCCCCCCTCATCCTTCTAAACTCCAACGAGTACAAACCCAATCTCCTCAGCCTCTCCTCATAATCCAAACCCCTCATCTCCGGTATCAACCTGGTGAACCTTCTCTGCACTCCCTCCAATGCCAATATATCCTTCCTCATATAAGGGGACCAATACTGCACACAGTATTCCAGCTGCGGCCTCACCAATGCCCTGTACAGGTGCATCAAGACATCCCTGCTTTTATATTCTATCCCCTTCGCGATATAGGCCAACATCCCATTTGCCTTCTTGATCACCTGTTGTACCTGCAGACTGGGCTTTTGCGTCTCATGCACAAGGACCCCCAGGTCCCTTTGCACGGTAGCATGTTTTAATTTGTTTCCATTGAGATAGTAATCCCATTTGTTATTATTTCCTCCAAAGTGTATAACCTCGCATTTATCAACGTTATACTCCATTTGCCATATCCTCGCCCACTCACTCAGCCTGTCCAAATCTCTCTGCAGATCTTCTCCGTCCTCCACACGATTCACTTTTCCACTTATCTTTGTGTCGTCTGCAAACTTCGTTACCCTACACTCCGTCCCCTCCTCCAGATCATCTATATAAATGGTAAATAGTTGCGGCCCGAGTACCGATCCCTGCGGCACGCCACTAGTTACCTTCCTCCAACCGGAAAAACACCCATTTATTCCGACTCTTTGCTTCCTGTCGGATAGCCAGTCCCCAATCCACTTTAACACACTACCCCCAACTCCGTGTGCCCTAATCTTCTTCAGTAGCCTTTTATGGGGCACCTTATCAAACGCCTTTTGGAAATCCAAAAACACCGCATCCACCGGTTCTCCTCCATCAACCGCCCTAGTCACATCTTCATAAAAATCCAACATGTTCGTCAAGCACGACTTTCCCCTCATGAATCCATGCTGCGTTTATTTTGGCCTACTCCTCCTTCTAGTTTCGATGTTTTGACTTCGATAGTTAGCCACAGATTGTGCATCTATCTTGTAGAATCTTTCTTAATTAGTGCAATATATCTTTATTGAGAGTGACGAAATATCTTCTTAAATATCTGCCATTCCTAGCTATGAACATACTTTGGCAGCCCAGTTTAGCCAACTCTGTCTTTACACCCTTGTAATTGTTTTTATTTAAGTTTATGACACTACTTTCAGCCTCAAATGTCTCACCCACAAACTGGATTTGAAATTCTATCATGTTATGATCACTCTTACCTAGAGGATCATTCGTTATCAGGTCATTAAGTAATCCTAGCTCATTGCACAGTTCAGAGGAGAGAATGTGGACAGATGATTCAGAATAGACCGCCAAGGGTGACAGACAGTGTGGACACAATCAAGGACAAAGCTACAAAGATGAGTGAGAGACAAATGACCAGGAAGACACGCTTGAATGGTTAAGTTGATGGAATGTAAGGAGACTTGTGTGCAGCATACACACCAGTATAGGGCTGTGAGGCTGAATGGCCTATTTTGATCCTGTATATTCTCTGTAACTCACTCTTTAATCAGATAAAACCATTATTTAACTCAAATCATCCGTTGTTGGGAACATACTTTAAAAGATTGCGATTGTGAAAGATTTGCTTTGTAAAGTTTTGACAAAGGTGATAGCACACGACAGATTAATGCCTCATTCTTTAAACATGCTGGCCTTATCAGACTCATGTTTTGTACCATAATCAGATTGAAGAAGTGTTGTTCCTTATTCCTTTCTCATTTGTGATGGTGTGGTAACGAGCTGAAATCTCTTTTAACTGTTAACAGAGACAGAAAATAGTATTTGACAGATAGTCTTTCTACTATAATCGGATGGAAAATTAGATAAAACACTAAATGCGTGGCTCTGTTAATATCCCAAGAGATTGAACAATGTTCCTCAAGTATGGATCTGATGCGCAGCAGCTGCTTCCTGCTCACATACAAGTTGTTGGCTCTGATTTGAAGCAATGAAATGAATAGGAGATCATGTTGATAGCTTTTCCTGTGAGATTATTGCACTCATTGAGGAACGCCTGATTCCAGGAACAGCAGACTGACCAATGGCAGGCAATCAAAGCTGAATTTTCAGACCAAGGTTGGCAACAGAGGACCTGGCCTGAAAAGAACGAGGTTGGCTGACGTTCAAACTTCCCAATCCCTTGCCTGATCGCGGCCATTTTGTTTGAAGTGGATTCGTCATTGAGTCATTACGGCACAGGAAGAGGCCCTTTGGCCCATCATGTCTGTGCTGGCCATCAAGCACCTATTTATTCTAATACCGTTTCCCAGCACTTGGTCCGTAGCCTTGCATGCTCTGGCATTTCAAGTGCTCATCCAAATGCTTTTTAAATGTTGTGAGGGTTCCTGCCTCTCTCACCCTTTCAGGCAGTGAGTTCCAGATTCCCACCGCCCTCTAGATGAAAAGGTTTTTCTTCACATCCTCTCTGAATCTCCCGCCCCTTACCTTAAACCTCTGTCCCCTGGATATTGATCCCTCCACTAAGGGGAAAGGTTTCTTCTTTTCCGCCCTATCTGTGTCCCTCATAATTTTGTACACCTCAATCAGGTTCCCCCCTCAGCCTTCTGTTCTCTAAGGAAAACAGCCCCAGCCTAACCAGCCTCTCTTTATAGCTTCGTAGGGGGCGGCACGGTAGCACAGTGGTTAGCACTGCTGCTTCGTAGCTCCAGGGACCTGGGTTCGATTCCTGGCTTGGGTCACTGTCTGTGTGGAGTTTACACATTCTCCTCATGTCTGCGTGGGTTTCCTCCGGGTGCTCCGGTTTCCTCCCACAGTCCAAAGATGTGCGGGTTAGGTTGATTGGCCAAGCTAAAAATTGCCCCTTAGTGTCCTGAGATGCGTAGGTTAGAGGAATTAGTGGGTAAATATGAAGGGATTTGGGGATAGGGCCTGGGTGGGATTGTGGTTGGTGCAGACTCGATGGGCCGAATGGCCTCTTTCTGTACTGTAGGGTTTCCATGTTTCTATGAAACCTCCAGCCCAGGCAACATCCTGGTGAATCTCCTCTGCACCCTCTCCAGTGCAATCACATCCTCCCTATAGTGTGGCGACCAGAACTGCACACAGTCGTCTTGCTGTGGCCTCACCAATGTTTGGGGGAATTGGATGTCAGTTTGTCCCCATGAGGCGGTTAGGCAATTATTGCAAGCGTTGTTAGGAGGATGGAAGCTGTCTGGAGTTTTGTCCTCCAATTTCCCGATGGGACAGGGGTCCGGTTTATTGCATGGGGCACCCCTCCCCTTATTTACCCTTTTACTGCAGCCGGCTGCTTCTCTGAAGCTGAATGGCCTCTGATTGGCCCTCCGGTTTTAAGATCCAGTCTATACCGCCAATGATTGGACAGGGACTTTCTCACAGAATAAGAGAGCGGTTACAGCACAGAAAGAGGCCATTCACTCTGCTCTGTCTGTGCCACTGCCCTACCTTCTCCTTGTAGCCCAGCACGTTCATCCACTCGCTGGAGAGCAGATCCTAACCACTCACTGATTGGAAATGTTTCTCCTCGTGCCTCCATTAACTTCTCCTGTCAATCCCCTTAAATTTGTGCACCCTCACTCTCGATCCTTCCACCAACGGGAACAGGGTCTCCCGATCTACTCTGTTCAGACCAGCTCATGGTTTTGAATCAGATTCCCTCTCAACCTTCTCTACTCCAAGGAGAACGGTGGCACAGCAGTTAGCCCTGCTGCCTCACAGCGTCAGGGTCCCGGGTTCGAATCCCGGTTTAGGTCACTGTCTGCGTGGAGTCCGCACGTTCTCCCCGTGTCTGCGTGGGTTTCCTCCGGGTGCTCCGGTTTCCTCCCACAGTCTGAAAGATGTGCGGGTTAGGTGCATTGGCCACGTTAAACTGCCCCTTAGTGTCAGGGGGACTAGCTCGGGTAAGTGCATGGGGTTATGGGGGATAGGGCCTGGGTGAGATTGTGGTCGGTACAGACTCGATGGGCCAAATGGCCTCCTTCTGCACTACATCCCATGTAGGGATTCTATGATCTCCGGATAATCTGCCAAACTGAAATTCCTAATTCCTGGCTCCATTCTTGTGAATCTTCTCTGCATTCATCCTGAAGGATGGTGCTGAGAAGTGGGCCCAGTGCTCCCTTTGAGGCCAAGCCAGTGTTCCATACAAGGTCAACATTACAGAGTTGCCCCTATTATTTGCTCTCTCAACCTGTATTGATTCTAATGATCGATACACATCTACACCCTGGCAGGTCCCTCTGCACCTGCATTCCCTTTACAATTGTATTCTTTATTTTATTTTGTTTCTCTGTGTTCTTTGTACCAAAATGAACCATAATTCCGTGCACTGCGCCTGATGTGATACTTGTCCACTGCTCACTACACCAGCCTGCCTGTGTCCTTTGCAAAGTTCTACACCATCCTCCTCACAGTTCACAATAATTCCACGCTCCGTATCAGCTGCAAATTTTGTAATCGTGACCTTTGCATCAAGATCTCAGTCGTTAAAGTCTGTCAGGAAGAGCAAGTTTCCCAATACCCAGCCTGTTCCCCATGTCAATGTCCAAGTCAAAATTCAAATGAATGACTCATTCAAGCGTCCGCTCCCACACCCCCTCCCCAAACCCCCTCCACTCCTCCTCTCCAAACTCCTCTCCCTCCCCAACACCAGCCCCTCCCCCAACACCAGCTCTTCCCCCAACCCCTCCCCAACACCAGCCCCGTGGGCGGCACGGTAGCACAGTGGTTAGCACTGCTGCTTCACAGCTCCAGGGACCTGGGTTCAATTCCCGGTTCGGGTCACTGTCTGTGCGGAGTTTGCACATTCTCCCCGTGTCTGCGTGGGTTTCCTCCGGGTGCTCCGGTTTCCTCCCACAGTCCAAAGATGTGTGGGTTAGGTTGATTGGTCATGCTAAAAATTGCCATTCGTGTCCTGAGATGTGTAGGTTAGAGGGATTAGTGGGTAAATATATAGGGATATAGGGGTAGGGCCTGGGTGGGATTGTGGTCGGTGCAGACTCGATGGGCCGAATGGCCTCTTTCTGTACTGTAGGGTTTCTATGATTCTATTTCTTTCTAACACCAGCCCCTCCCCAACACCAGCCCCTCCCCCAACCCCAACACCAGCCCCTCCCCAACACCAGCCCCTCTCCAACCCCTCCCCCTCCCCCAACACCAACCCCTCCCCCTCCCCAACACCAATCCCTCCCCCAACACCAGCTCCTCCCCCTCCCCAACACCAACCCCTCCCCAACACCAGCCCCTCAACCGCCCCAACATCAACCCCTCCCCCAACACCAGCTCCACCCCCAAGCCCTCCCCCAACACCAGCCCCTGCCCCAACACCAACTCCTCCCCTTCTCAACCCCTCCCCCAACACTAGCCCCTCCCCAACACCAGCCCCTCCCCCTCCCCAACACCAGCCCTCCCCAACATCAACCCCTCCCCCAACACCAGCCCCTCCCCCAACCAAGCACCTCCCCAACCCCTCCCCCTCTCCAGCACCAACCGCTCCCCCACCAACCTTTTTCCCAAAGGAAGAAGGTGGAAGAGAGAATGTCCGGGGTGCGTGGGGTCCTTGATTATGCTGGCTGCTTTGCCGAGGCAGCGGGAAGTCAATGGATGGGAGGCTGGTTTGCGTGATGAATTGGACTACATTCACGACCTTTTGTAGTTCCTTGCGGTCTTGGCCAGAGCAGGAGCCATACCAAGCTGTGATACAGCCAGAGAGAATGCTTCCTATGGTGCGTCTGGAGAATTGGAGGGTTTACTGGGAAGAGCTTGCATGAAGTCGCCTCAGTCTGGCGTAATCTTGAATCGGGCTGTGGTGCGGGGAGTGGGGGGGGTAATCAATGATGGAACAGGCAGGTGCTGAGGTCACTGATCCCAGGCTGAGGTCGCGGAGGAATCACGCAATTGGTGTTGCGCGTGAACCAGCCACAAGGAGAGGAGTGATAGCTTCTGTGGTTGAACAGCCTAACAACACCCGCGATTGAGATAGACAGATGAAGAACAGATGGGCAAGGTGACACTCAAAATCTAGTCAGGACCTGAGGGAGTGGGGGCTTTGAAAAGACAGCAAACTGAGCGATATTCTGTTTCCCCAATCTCTTTGACAACATTTTTCAAACACTGTGATGTGGACAAAACTGGAGTTTAAGTGAGAATCCAGCGGAGACCAGATGTAATACATCTGAACACTTCAGAGGAAGTAAGTGACTCTCTCATCTCCTGTTGTGTCTGAATGCAGTGCTGGGCACACTTTAAGACCAATTTAGGTTAACTGAAATTCCAATAAGCAATTTCTGAGGCAGCAAGTCAGTATTCATCGAGGGGCAGATGTCTCTCAGTGTGAGAGAGCATTTGGGAAGAGTGGGGCTCGGAATGATGAGGGTTTGTAGGATCGTTTCTTCCCTCCCAGCACCCCCCAACGAGGATGGAAGATTTCTTGCTCAATGACCCTGCAGATGGACAGGGCCACAAACCCCACAGCTTCTCCCTTCCAATTCTCACAGCTTGAGGGATGTGAAAAAGTCACTTATTGGCCTTATTAAAAGTAAAAGTAAAGTTTCTTTGTTAGTCACAAGTAAGGTTTACATTAACACTGAAGTTACTGTGAAATTCCCCCAGTCACCTCACTCCGTCGCCTGTTCGGGTACACTGAGTGAGAATTTAGCATGGCCAATACACCTAACCAGCACATCATTCAGAATGTGGGAGGAAACCGGAGCACCCAAAGGAAACCCATGCAGACACGGGGAGAATGTGCAGACTCCACACAGACAGTGACCCAAGCCGGGAATTGAACCCACGCCCCTGGCACTGTGAGGCAGCAGTGCTAACCATCGTGCCACCTCAGCTTGGGAAGCCAGAGACCAATTTTGTTTGAAATGTGACTCAGTGGAGGCACGGACTGGCTTCTCAGTTGGACTAAAAAGTGAAGGCCAAAACCTCAGAAACAAAGTTATTCTTGGTACGTCCATCTGTGGTGGGCATCGGGGCAGGCTATAGCGGGGCCGTCAAACCTGCCCAAGGACATGTTAGCACAGCCTCTGTGTCTGGATGTCTCGGATGTTGTTGCAGCTGCACTGGTCCAGGTGAGTGGAGAGTATTCCTTTTGCTTTTGACCTGTGCCTTGTAGATGGTCGTAGGACTTTAGGGAGTTAGGAGTTGAGTCACTCATCCCCAACAGACAAGACCCGACAGTTGAGATTTCATCATAAGAGTGCCTATTGACACCTCTCTGTCACGCAATGAATTGGAGGCGGGGGAAGGGCACTTGTCAGGGCTCACAGCAAACAGTTTATTTTATTTAGTACACACATAATATTCACCTAGTAAACAAAATCTAGTTAAAGAATGAACTAGAGCAAACAGTCTACAGAGTCTATTTAACAAGAGTCTCTACAAACCACAGCAAAACTAATTGATGACTGGAACTATAGCAATATTTCCCAGTAATAGTAGGTGGCACAGTGATAGGGCGGCATGGTGGCACAGTACTAGCACTGCTGCCTCACAGCGCCAGGGACTCGGGTTCAATTCCGGCCTTGGGTCACTGTCTGTGCGGAGTCTGCACGTTCCCCCTGTGTTTGCGTGGGTTTCCTCCGGATGCTCCGGTTTCCTCCCACAGTCTGAAAGACGTGCGGGTTAGGTGCATTGGCCATGCTAAATTCTCCCTCAGTGTACCCAAACAGGCGCCGGAGTGTGGCGACAAGGGGATTTTCACAGTAACTTTATTGCAGTGTTAATGTAAGCCTACTTGTGACACTAATAAATAAACTTTTAAAATTTAAGATGTCTTTTTCTAAGAAAATGCAGAGGGATGAGCATTGCTATGTCGAAATGATATGGATAATACCTGTCCCAGCCATTTAACAGCGAGTGTGATAAATGGGGAGCATTCTCCAGTCACCTCCATTCTGGTTGGGAATACTGGGGCCACTTTATACAAATCAGCATCAGTACCTGAAGCCTGGACAGAGATTGAACCTACATCAACTGATAGGTATCATCCTCTTTCTGTCTAAACAGCAAGAAGACTATCAAGCTCAATTTGCGTTAAAAAGGCATTCTGACATTCTTGGAGATGCCTCGAAATGATTTAGCCGGAATTTCCTGATTACTGATATTTTTAAAAATCCATCAATAAACCATTTTGCTGAAATTCCGAGGAGACTAATAGTTTGGATCGTTCAAAGATCCTTTAGCTTCAATCAGGGGGACAGTGATTAGTGAGCTTTTACTTTAGAAATGAGGGGATTTAAATGCATTAAAAGATGATCTGAAAGGGTCGCGGGGAACAGTTAAAATAATGGAATGAATTATTTTTGTCAAAAGAATTATTCTCTAAAGGTATTTGCGAATGATGTTTTGCTTCTTTTCTCTATTGTTTCTTGTTGCAGCCAGTACTTCATGGCCTTATCAGCCTGACCTTGGGATATAGCTATAGGCAGTTAGATATTTAGCCCACACTCTTCACAGGCTGTGATTTAACATCGAAACATAGGATGTAGGAGCAGGAGGAGGCCTTTTGGCCTTTTGAGCCTGCTCCACCATTCATTATGATCATGGCTGATCATCTAGTTCAATGGCCTGATCCCACCTCACCCCATATCTTTGATTCAATTTGGTTTATTATTGTCACATGTATTGGGATACAGTGCAAAGTATTGTTTCTTGCGCGCTATACAAAGCATACCATTCATAGAGTACATAAGGGAGAAGAAAATGAGAGGGTGCAGAATGTAGTGTTACAGTCACAGCAAGGGTGTCGAGAAAGATCAACTTAATATAAGGTTGGTCCATTCAAAAGTCTGACGGCAGCAGGGAAGAAGCTGTTCTTGAGTCCGTTGGTACGTGACCTCAGACTTTTGTATCTTTTTTCCGACAGATGAAGGTGGAAGAGAGAATGTCTGGGGTGTTTGGGGTCCTTAATTATGTTGGCTGCTTTTCCGAGGCAGCAGGAAGTATAGACAGAGACAATGGATGTGAAGCTGGTTTGCGTGATGGATTGGATTATATTCACGACCCTTTGCAGTTTTTTACAGTCTTGGTCAGAGCAGGAGCCATACCAAGCTGTGAAATATCTAGAAAGAATGCTTTCTACGGTGCATCTGTAAAAATCGTTTGATCCCCTTCTCCCCAAGAGCGATATCTAACTTCTTGAAATCACACAATGCTTTGGCCTCAACTCTTTTCTGTGGTAGTGAATTCCATACATTCACCACTCTCTGGGTGAAGAAATTTCTCCTCACCTCAGTTCTAATGAGTTTACCCCGTATCCTCAAACTATGGCCCCTTGTTCTGGTTTCCCCACCATTTAGTCCCAGTGATATTGGCACTCTCCACAGCTCAGGCAAACAGAGGTGCAGGAGTGTTACGGTTATTGCTGGGTGCGAAATAACAAGTTATTATTGGACAAAGGTAGGCACAATTAGAACTAAATTCTTTTTAGAAAAAATAACCAGAAACAATGATCATGGAGCTATCAGATTATCATTAAAGCACAACTGCTTTGTACAGAACCCTCTGGGAGGGAAACCTGCCAACCTTAACCGGTCTGGCCAATATGTGACTACACTGAGACTCCAAGCAAAGCTACTCGGGAGAAACCAGGGATGGACTATAGAGACCAGACTTGCCAGAGATCAGAGATCCTAGAATCCCACAGTGCAGAAGGAAGCCATTCAGCCAATAGAGTCTGCACCAAACACAATCCCACCCAGGCCCTATCCCCAAAACCTCATTCTTTTACCCTAGCTAGACTCCCTGACACCAAGAGGCAATTTAGCATGGCCAATCCACTTTATCCACATATCTTTGGACTGTGGGAGGAAACCGGAGCACCCAGAGGAAACCCACACAGACACGGGGAGAACGTGCAAACTCCACACAGGCAGTGACCCAAACTAGTAATCGAACCCGAGTCCCTGGCGCTGTGAAACAGCAGTGGTAACCACTGTGCCACCATGCCACCCAATGCTTCACCTTGAGAATTAATTAAATGATAGGAAACTGTATCAGTCATTTGCTGGCTGCATGGTGATAGTTGAGCAACATATTGAACGATAGGTGGTAGGATTGAATAAAGAACAAAGAAAATTACAGCACAGGAATAGGCCCAAACTGAATGCCCCGGCCGATGAAGGCAAGCATGCCATATGCCTTGTTGACTACCTTCTCCACCTGCGTTGCCACTTTCAGTGACCTGTGTACCTGCACACCCAGATCCTTCTGCCTATCAATAGTCTTAAGGGTTCTGCCATTTACTGTACAGTGTTGCTGAGATATGGTGAGGGGGTGTTTCACTCTCCTCAATCACTCGTTATACATGTGGAGGGAATCTCCTGCCCACTTCCGTGTTGGGTTTGGTGGCGAGGGGCATTTAAATCAGGCAGGAAAATGGTTTCTGGGGATCCCGCCATCTTCCCAGCTCCAACCGATTAAGTCCACAGTGGGAAGGTGGATGGACGGCCTTCCCATCCCATCGCCAATTGAGGCCCTGAAGTGGACAATTAATGGCCAATTTACAGGCCTCATTTGATTTGATTTATTATTGTCACATGTATTGGGATACAGTGAAAAATATTGTTCCTTGCGCGCTATACAGACAAAGCATACTGTCCATACAGAAGGAAAGGAGAGGGTGCAGGATATAGTGTTACAATTATAGCTCAGGTGTAGAGAAAGATCAGCTATTATAAGGTAGGTTTTTCAGAAGTCTGATGGCAGCAGGGAAGAAACTGTTCTTGAGTCGGTTGATACGTATTCTCAGACTTTTATATCTTTTTTCCGAGGAAGGAGGTGAAAGAGAGAATGTCCGGGGCACGTGGGATCCTTGATTATGCTGGCTGCTTTTCCGAGGCAGTGGGAAGTGTAGACAGAGTCAATGGACGGGAGGCTGGTTTGTGGGATGGATTGGACTACATTCAGGACCTTTTGTAGTTTTTTGTGGTCTTGGACAGAGCAGGAGCCATACCAAGCTGTGATACAACCAGAAAGAATGCTTTCTATGATGCATTTGTAAAAATTGGTGAGGGTTGTAGTGGACCTGCCAAATTTCCTTAGTCTCCTGAGAACGTAGAGGCATTGGTGGGCTTTCTTAACTATAACATCGGCATGGTTGTTGGTGATCTGGGCACCTAGAAATTTGAAGCTCTCGACCATTTCCAGTTCATCCCCATTGATATAGAGAAGGACATGTCCTCCACTATGCTTCCTGAAGTCATCCCACCCCCTGCTGGGATTGGCTGCCTCCAAGGGTTGGGGCGGGGGGGCGGGGGGGGGGGAGGTTCTTAAACGTCTATTTCGATTTTTGCCACTCACAAAGGTTTGCTAATTTTCTGTGGCCCATGGCAGCCTCCCTCACCGTGCACTGCTGCTCAAAACATGTCTGTGATATCCCCGTGGGGTTTTCTCCTCCTTGGGAAGGTAGCCAGGATCAGGGAGCGAGGGAGGGAGTGATGAAAGGACCCACTTCCCTTCCACCTAATGTAATGCAGGCAAAACATTTCCAATTCAATTAATCTGCTCAAACAACTGTTCATTTACTCAGGTAACTGTGCCCTGTGGCAGTGTGTACGTGGTGTACTTGCAGAGTACCAGAGAAGCTACACTCCATAGATCTGTCACCCACATCAGTCTCTAACTCTGGGCTGTGTGTCTACACTTCATATTTGGTCCCAAAGCGCACTGAGGTTTATATTCCAGTTTGGACCCTATTCCTGATGATAAACCAGTCGGAGTGATCACATGCAGGGTCAGATTGCCTGTGATGCCTTCCACAGTGTAATAACTCCACGGAGGCCAAAGTCCCGTCACCCAAGTTACTTTATTTACACCATACATCTGTACACAGCCGGCTCTCCAGTTGCTCTCTGCTGAATGCAGGCTGGGAGTCTGACACACCTGCTTTAAATAGGGAGCATGAGGCTCCCTGATTTAACCATCAATTAAGACTCATCAGTTATCTCTTTTAAGGTACCAATCAAGTAAACTAACACAAATTAACTTAGGGACAAATTAAAAGAGGCTGCTCCCCAAAAGGAGGGGGAACAGTCCAAACCAAAAATCAAATCACAAAGGAAACTTAAAACATCAAATTAAAATGCGATTATCGGGGTTGATAATGCACCCCAGCCCCTGCGGTGCCCAATGGGCGCGGATGGCGTCAACTGTAGGACTCATCGGGTAGTTCATACTCTGGCAAGTCAACCTCATTAGCCTGACTGAACTCATCACACACAGTCAACCATCTCCATCTGGGTTCGATTCCCGGCTCGGGTCACTGTCTGTGTGGAGTTTGCACATTCTCCTCGTGTCTGCGTGGGTTTCCTCCGGGTGCTCCGGTTTCCTCCCACAGTCCAAAGATGTGCGGGTTAGGTTGATTGGCCATGCTAAAAATTGCCCTTAGTGTCCTGAGATGCGTAGGTTAGAGGGATTAGTTGGGTAAATATGTAGGGATATGGGGGTAGGGCCTGGGTGGGATTGTGGTCGGTGCAGACTCGATGGGCCGAATGGCCTCTTTCTGTACTGTAGGGTTTCTATGATCTATGATCTAACTCCACCTATGAGGGTGGGCTGGTGCACCATGAGATAAAAGCAAATTAATGTGGATGCTGGAATCTGAAACTAAAGAGAAAATGCTGGAGAATCTCAGCAGGTCCGGCAGCATCTGTAAGGAGAGAAAAGAGCTGACGTTTCGAGTCCAGATGACTCTTTGTCAAAGCTTTGACTCGAAACGTCAGCTCTTTTCTCTCCTTACAGATGCTGCTGAGATTTTCCAGTGTTTTCTCTTTTGGTGCACCATGGGAGCCTGACAACAAATGGAAAAGTTGGGAGTCAGCACCCTCGGGAAGGAGTGGGAACAAACAATATTATAAAGGTTTTTCTTACGGAGTGAAGAAGGAGAGACTCTTTTCAGTTGCAGGAGTGCTGTAACCAGAGGGAGGCAGGGTTGAGATATTTGGCTAAAATGGGGGGAGATGAGGATAATTTTCTTTAATGCAAGAAGCTGCGATGATTTGGAATGTGCTGTCTGAAGGGGTAGTGGAATTCAATATTAACTTCCAAAAGGGAATTGGATAGATACTTGACACTGCGGCACGGTGGCACAATTGTTAGCACTGCTATCTCATAGTGCCAGGAACCCGGGTTCAATTCCGGCCTTGGGTCACTGTCTATGTGGAGTTTGCATGTTCTCTCCGTGTCTGCATGGGTTTCCTCCGGGTGCTCCGGTTTCCTTCCATGGTCCAAAGATGTACAGGTTAGGTGGATTGGCCATCCTAAATTAACCCCAGTGTCGGGGGATCAGCAAGGTAAATATGAAAGGTTACAGGAGTAGGGCCTGGGTGGGATTGTGGTTGGTGCAGACTTGATGGGCTGAATGGCCTCCTTCTGCTCTGTCGGGATTCTATGAGACCAACAAATGTTTGGGGCTATGCACAAGGGTAGGTTCATTGTGCATCTCCTGCAAAGAGCTCGCATTGAGCTGACGGGCTGAATGACCTCCGACAGTAGCTGTACACTTTCATGAAAAGAAGCTATTAATCCAAAACAAGTCTTCCCCTTTTCTTTTAAAATGCACGCTTCTCTCTAATCACTTTTATTTAATTCAAAAAGAACACAAAATCAAACTCTTTTGACCAAATTTCTCCAAGAGGTGATCAGTATTAGCCTCCTCCCGTGCTACTGTAGCTAACAGCTTATTATAAAATGCAAATGTGGCCATTCATGTATTCTTAAATATTTGTTCCAATTTATTACTTGGAGTGCAGCCACATCTGTTAGTGATTTTTTTTTATCAAATCCGTCCTGTGCAACAAAAGGTTAATTAAGCCAAAGGAAACAATTATTTCTTCACCTCCCCTTTCCCCCACTGTTTGATTTTATTCATTCTCCCAGGCCGCAAAGCTGGGTTCTGTGCTCTTTTAATCTTGACGTGTTCAGAAATTTCATTAGCATTTCTGAAGGAAGAATTTGAAAGACTAAAATTGAATATTGGTGCGGAGATGATAAGGGGAACTGTCTTGTACGACGGGCAATTTGCAGGCAATTTCTCCATAGTTTTTACATGGGTAATGGTTGTAATCTGCAGGGGAGAAGGTGTAAAGAATGGGAATGTTTTGCTTTTGTCACTGGAAGCTGCTCTCTTTCCTTTAATACCCACATTCTTTTGGGTCTAATCCGACCACAATTATGTGACAAATGTTATATTTTACATCTGGCAGGGACATGAAGGTGCAGTCCAACTTTAATAACAACTGTCAATCAGTGTGATATCTTGATACAATGATCTGGCGTGACGGAATTTGCTCCAACCTGAATGCTTTCCTCCACCTCTCGCTGGTGAGCCCATTCCGTCTTCTAACCCATGCTGTCACAGAAACAAACAATAACGCACAACGCCCGCACTTCCTCCGGAGCCCTTAGACCGCCGCCGCCCCCCCGCCCCCCCACCCGCTTCCCTTCACCAATGCGGCCAATGTACCTGGAAAGAAAGGCAGAACTTGCATTTATCTAGCGCCTTTCACAACCTTAGGATGCCCCGAAACATTTTACAAGCCAATGAAACATCCCCTCTTCTCCTGTGGGAGGAAGCGGCAGCCAATTTATGCACAGGAAGCTCTTGCAAACATGAACGAGAAAATGATTGGCCAGATCAATCATATTTTTTGGTAATGTTGATTAATTGTTGATTAATGGGGAGGCGACGGTCTAGTTGTATTGTTGCTAGACTATCAATCCAGAAACCCAGCTAATGTTCTGGGGACCCGGGTTCAAATCCCGCCACGGCAGATGGTGGAATTTGAATTCAATTTTTAAAAATCTGGAATTAAAAGCTACTGATGACCATGAAACCATTGCCGATTGTCGGAAAACCCCATCTGGTTCACTGATGTCCTTTAGGGAAGGAAATCTGCCGTCCTCACCTGGTCTGGCCTAACTGTGATACCAGAGCCACAGCAGTGTGGTTGTCTCTCAAGGGCAACTAGGTATGGGCAATAAATGCTGGCCCAGCCAGCGATGCCCATGCCCATGAATGAATATATTAAAATTAAATTAATTGTCTCGGGCACTGAGGAGAGCACCAATTGCTCTCCTTCTAAATAGGTCCATGGGATCGTTACATCCATCTGGACAAGCAGTCAGGACCTCAACTTAACATCTCATAGGAAAGACGCCACTTTCTAATTCAGCTGAGGTTTGTCCCCATGCTCATGTTGCCCTTAGCCTAACAGTGGAATCGTACGAGAGAGAGCAGACATTTACTAGCTAAAATGAGGCCCAAGGATGTTAATGTGGGGAGATTGGAGATGGTGCTCCTTAGAGCTAAGAAGATCATAGAATCCTTACAGTACAGAAGAAGGCCATTGAGCCCATTGAGCCTGCACTGACAACAACCCCAACAAGGCCCTATCCCCGTAACGCCATGCGTTTACCCTGTTAATCCCCCTGACACTAAGGGGCAATTTAGCACGGCCAATCCACCTATCCTGCACATCTTTAGAGTGTGGGAGGAAACTGGAGCACCCAGAGGAAACCCACGCAGACACGGGGAGAATGGATAAACTCCACACAGTCACCCCCAAGGCCGGAATCAAACCTGGATCTCTGGTGCTGTGAGGCAGCAGTGCTAACCACCGTGCCACAGTTCTGCCCAGAAGGTGAAGGAGAGATCCAAGAGAGGTGTTGGAAGTTACAAGTGGCTTCATTAGGGAGAAGCTGTTTCCACTGGCAGGATTGTCAAAGGAATGTATGGTTTTGTTAGAACGTGGGGCAGCAGAGGATGGGGAAATGGAAAGATCTGCACAATGCTGTCTGAGGGAGCAATGGTCACAGATTCACTAGTGAATGGGAATTCCGTATAAATTGGAACTGGAGTCATTTGCAGGACTATGAGGAAAGAGCAGGAGATTGGGACTCATTGGATAGCTCATTCGAAGAGCCCCCATAGGTACCATGGGGGGGAAGGGCAGACGGTGGAACAGTGGTATTGTCACTAGACTTGTAATCCAGAGACCAGGGGAATGTTCTGAGGACTGGGATTCGAATCCTGCCACAGCAGATGGTGAAATTTGAATTCAATTTTAAAAACCTGGAAATACAAGTCTAATGATGACCATGAAACCATTATCGATTGTCGTAAAAACCCATTTGGTTCACTAGCGTCCTTTAGGGAAGGAAATCTGCCATACAAACCTGGTCTGGCCTACATGTGATCCACGGCAATGTGGTTGACTCTTAAAATGCCCGCTCAAGGGCAGTTAGGAATGGGCAACAAATTGCCAGCCAGTGATGTCCATATTGCATGAAATAATAAAAAATGGGTCCAATGCCCACTTTCTGTGCCACATGGTCCAGTGAGAGGAAAGAAAGTGAGGGCAGCTGGTATGTCAAGCTCCTGTTCTTTGACCCAGCCTGTCGAGAGGTCAACAGTAAAACCACCGTAAGAGCTTTAAACTCCCCAGCCTCTTGTCTGAGCACAAACAAGATGACTTCAAATATATACTTAGGAAAGTCAGCACAAAATAGATTTTTGAGACGCCTGCACAATGCGACATAATGCAGAGATGGAAGCCCTTGTAAAACAGAATGTAGTTGCACAATGGGAGAAGGTTTCACTGCTACATTAGCCTTTGAAATATCTGACAATTTAATGACAACATTGGCAAGGGATTTTCAACAAAAGAGCTTTGTTGATGGGAGAGTGTAATGGGACGATGGGTGTGTATAGAGTTTCCTGTCTGACAGGTTTCCCAGCTCCCGCTGAATGGTTTAATGTTATGTTGATACTGTACAAAGCTTCAGGTATAAGTGTTCCGGGATCCTCTGCTGATTTGGAATTTGGTTACAATGCGGGGCTAACAGAAACTCACAAATGTAAGTTACAAATCTGACTGGGTATCGTGACCTCTGCTTACATATGACCGTCCACAATTGTTCCTTATCCAGGACCTTCCATTGAATACTCTCAGACATGTCCACCCTCACCTCCCCACACTGATTTCCCCAGTCAATACACCCTCTGCTTGGATGCCTCTTGACTGTCAATCAAACATCTTTCCTTTGAACACTAATAAACAGCCCACCAACGCCTCTACTTTCTCAGAAGACTAAGGAAATTTGGCATGTTAGGTACGACTCTCACCAACTTTTACAGATGCACCATAGAAAGCATTCTTTCTGGTTGTATCACAGCTTGGTATGGCTCCTGCTCTGCCCAAGGCTGCAAGGAACTACAAAAGGTCGTGAATGTAGCCCAATCCATCACACAAACCAGCCTCCCATCCATTGACTCTGTCTACACTGCCCGCTGCCTCGGCAAAGGAGCCAGCATAATTAAGGATCCCATGCACCCCGGACATTCTCTCTTCCACCTTCTTCCTTCAGGAAAATGATACAAAAGTCTGAGGTCACGTACCAACCGACTCAAGAATCTTCTTCCCTGCTGCTGTCAGACTTTTGAATGGACCTACCTTGCATTAAGTTGATCTTTCTCTACATCCTAGCTATGACTGTAACACTACATTCTGAAATTTCTTGTTTCCTTCTCTATGCATTGTATGCTTTGTCTGTATAGCGCGCAAGAAACAATACTTTTCACTGTATGTTAATACATGTGACAATAATAAATCAAATAAAAAAAAAATGATTCAAACCAAATTAACTGATTTTTAATGGGGGCACAGCAAGCATTTCGCAGTGTTTCAGTACTAGTCTCTACTACAAAGGCCTGATTGTGACCAGTAATGGCTTAACAAGTACCAGCCAATGACCATCTCCAACACAAAAGACTCTAACCATCTCTCCTTGATGTTCAACAACATTGGCATCACTGAATCCACCACCATCAACATCCTGGCCACAAGTCAGGAGTGTGATGGAATACTCTCCACTTGCCTGGATAGGCGCAGCTTCAAAAACACACAAGAAGCTCAACATCATCCAGGACAAAATAGCCCCGCTTGATTGGCACCTCATCCACCACCTTAAACATTCACTCCCTCTGTCACCAATGCACAGTGGCAGCAGTGTGTACCATCTACAAGATGCACTGCAGTCTCCTGTGAAGGCATCTTCCAAATCTGTGACCTGTGCCACCAAGACAAGCGCAGCAGACACATGGAAGCACCACCAGCGTGAGATTCCCCTCCAAGCCACACACCAACTTGACTTGGAAATATATTGCTATTCTTTCATTGCGGCTGGGTCAAAATCTTGGAACTTCTCCCCTAAGAGCACCGTGTGTGTACTTACATGGCCTGCGGTGGATCAAGCATGCCCCCACCAGTTTCTCAAGAACAATAAGGAGTGAGCAACAAATACTGACCTAGTCAGAGACGCTCAAACCCTGTGAAAGAATGAAATAAATCCAAGAGATGAATCTTCCATTCCTGGAGGCTGAAGGCCAATCCGAAGGGTTGTCCGCTATACTGGCTGCTGAATCTTTCTCATTGGCTGGAGAAGAGTGACTGGATAGTCACTCCACCAAGGTACCTGGTTCACGACTCACCCTTCACCCAGAGGGTGCGAAGGATAACTCGACTTCTATTAAAAGAGCAGGAAGGTTCTCCTCCATGTCGTAGAGTCAACATTCATCCCTCACTCATCACCTGAGAAAAAGATGATCACATTGCTGTTTGTCAGAGCTTGCCGTGTACAAATTAACCAGGGAGGCGATGGCCTAGTGGTATTATCGCCAGACTATTAATCCAGAAACTCAGCTAATGTTCTGGGAACCTGGGTTCAAATCCTGCCACGGCAGATGGTCGAATTTGAATTCAATGAAAAATATCTGGAATTAAGAATCTACTGATGGCCATGAAACCATTGTCGATTGTCGGAAAAACCCATCTGGTCCATTAATGTCCTTTAGGAAAGGAAATCTTCCGTCCTTACCCGGTCTGGCCTACATGTGACTCCAGAGCCACAGCAATGTGGTTGACTCTCAACTGCCCTCGGGCAACTAGGGATGGGCAATAAATGCTGGCCAGCCAGCGACGCCCATGTCCTACAAATGAATTTTTAAAATTGGCTGTCGCATTTCCTGGGTTCTACCAGTTGCCACAGTTGGCTGGATGAGCCTAGTCCTGCTCTGATTTCGTATGTTCCAAGAATACTTCATTAAGGGTAATGCATTTTGGGATATCCCGTGGAGGTGGAAGGGACTGTAGAAACACAGACTCATTTCTTTCCCTTTCCTGCTTCATCCTAGTTTAGCTCCGTTAACTCTGGCTTGAATAGAAATCCATCCTTTGGGAATTTGGCCTGTGATGCCTCTGGTCCCATTCACTGTTGAGTGAAGTATCTCTCATGTGGGTACAGCGTACAAATGACAATTACCTTGCCGCTGGAGACAAAACAGGGCGGCACGGTGGCACAGTGGTTAGCACTGCTGCCTCACAGCTCCAGGGACCCGGGTTCGATTCCTGGCTTGGGTCACTGTCTTTGCGGAGTCTGGACATTCTCCCAGTGTCAACGTGGGTTTCCTCTGGGTGCTCCGGTTTCCTCCCACAGTCCATAGATGTGCGGATCAGGTTGATTGGCCATGCTAAATTGACCCTAGTGTCAGGGGGACTAGCTAGGGTAAATGCATAGAGTTACAGGGATAAGGTTCAGATGGGATTGTGGTTGGTGCAGACTCGATGGGCCGAATGGCCTCCTTCTGCACTGAAGGATTCTATGATTCTATGAAAACACTTTCATCTGGAATTCCCTCAGTGTGGAGTTTGGCTCCTCCTGATTAATTGCTTAATTAATTAATTGCTTGATTAAGGGCGGCACGGTAGCACAGTGGTTAGAACTGCTGCTTCACAGCTCCAGGGACCTGGGTTCGATTCCCGGCTTGGGTCACTGTCTGTGTGGAGTTTGCACATTCTCCTCGTGTCTGCGTGGATTTCCTCCGGGTGCTCCGGTTTCCTCCCACAGTCCAAAGATGTGCGGGTTAGATTGATTGGCCATGCTAAAAAATTGCCCTTAGTGTCCTGAGATGTGTAGGTTAGAGGGATTAGTGGGTAAATATGTTGGGATATGGGGATAGGGCCTGGGTGGGATTGTGGTCGGTGCAGACTCGATGGGCCGAATGGCCTCTTTCTGTACTGTAGGATTTCTATGATTCTATGATCTGTGATCTATGCTTCAATTTCAGCTGAAACTCTGCCCTTAACTTAATCCTTTATTTGGGTTTTGTGTCATTTGGGTAACCTCCCCCTCCTCCCCCGAGGAAATTCCCAGCATTTCCAATGTGTCAGTTTTGGCTCAATGGGCAAGACCCCCGTCTTTGGGGCCAAAATGTTCTGGGTTCAGGTCCGTTGCCATACCTACCAACTGCCAACAACAACTTGGCAGGCTTCATGTCCCAAGTTGCTTCAGGCAAACAACTCGATGCTGAACCACACAAGGAGATATTAGGACGGATGACAACAGGCTGGGTCAGAGAGTCAGGTTTAAGGAGTGCCTTAAAGCAGGAAAAAGGGGCTTGGGGAGGGAATTCCAGTGCTAAGGGTCCATGCAACCGAAGAAACGGCCGCCAATGGTGGAGCGATTGAAATTGGGGAATGTGCAAGAGGCTAGAATGAGAGGAGCGCAGAGATTGTGGAGGGCGATAAGACTGAAAGAGATTACGGAGATAGGCAGGGTTGAGGCAATGAAGAGAACTGAGAAGAAGGAGAGGATGGAACACCTGCGTGTGGCTCTCAGCAGCACTGAAGATAGTATCATAGAATCCCTACAGTGAAGAAGGAGGCCATTTGGCCCATTTAATCCGCATTGACTCTCTGAAAGAGGCCCCCCTCCCTCTTATCCCCATAACCCTGTGCTTTTACCATGGCTAATCCCCCCAACCTACACATCCCTGGACATCAAGGGACAATTTAGCATGGCCAATCAGCCTAACCTACATGTCTTGGGACACTAACGGGCAATTTAGCATGGCCAATCAGCCGAGCCTGTACATTTTTGGATTGTGGGAGGAAACCAGAGCACCCACGAAGACACGAGGAGAACATGCAAATTCCACACAGGCAGTTACCCGAGGCTGGAATTGAACCCAGGTCTCTGGCGCTATGAGTCAGCAGTGCTAACCACTGTGCTGCCCAGATCACCTGCTCTTTGCCATGTCAACACAATCTCCAGTAACAACTGACGTTTCCTAGAAGCTGTAACATTTGCTGCTGCTCTGAGTTGGCTGGTGATGTTTGGACTGTGGTTTTAGAAAAGGAAAGGCAGGAGATAAAGCAAAGTCATTGCAGGCGAGGACTTTTCATGTGGTTAGCCAATTCTAACGAACAGTGCTGACCTAATGCCTTGTAGTTGCTGCAAAGTTTCGGCAAAAGGGGAAGTTTATTTATTGTTTCTGTTCATTCCCGGAATGTGGGTGTTGTTTACACAGCCGCAGTATGTTGCCTTTCACTCGTGACTCTCAGAACCTTCTACAGGGAACAGGTTGGATGGCTTGCTGGGCTGCTTCAAAGGGCAGTAAAGAGTTAACTATATTGGTGTGGGACTGACAGTCTCATCTGAAATATGACACCTCTGACAGTGCAGCACTCCCTCCATAGTGTGCTGCCAGTGTTAGCCTGGATTTGATTAGATTAGATTAGATTTATTATTGTCACATGTATTAGTATACAGTGAAAAGTATTGTTTCTTGCGCTATACAGACAAAGCATACCGTTCATAAAAAAGGAAACAAGAGAGTGCAGAATGTAGCGTTACAGTCATAGCTAGGGTGTAGGGAAAGATCAACTTAATGTGAGGTAGGTCCATTCAAAAGTCTGACAGCAGCAGTCGGTTGGTAAAGCATTGTTCGAGAGTTTAAAAGAGTTAGAATGAAATTTTAGAAGCATAGAACGAAAGTAGAAGATAGAATTAGAAGGTATGCTGGGCACAGCTTGCAAGACGTTGCCTTGTTCCAGCACCATCTTAAAAATATTGGAAATACCTTGGAGATAGTGGCATGGTGGTGATGGCAGCGGCCTTGCAATCCACAGTCTAATGCTCTTAGGACCTGGGTTCAAATCCCATCATGGCAGTCATAGAGGTTTATAGCATGGAAACAGGACCTTCGGCCCATCTTGTTCATGCCGCCCAGTTTTTAACCCTTAAGCTTGTCCCAATTCCCAGCATTTGGCTCATATCCCTCTATACCCATCTTACCCATGTAACTGTCTAAATGCTTTTTAAAAGACAAATTTTTACCCATCTCCACTACTATCTTTGGCAGCTCATTCCAGACCCTCACCACCCTGTGTATGAAAAAAAATTGCCCCTCAGAACCCTTTTGTATCTCTCCCCTTTCACCTTAAACTTATACCCGCTAGTTTTAGATTCCCCACTTTGGGAAAAGTTGTTGACTATCTAGTTGATCTATGCCCCTCATTATTTTATAGACCTCTATAAGATCACCCCTCACCCTTCTACACTCCAGAGAAAAAGGTCCCAGTCTACCCAGCCTCTCCTTATAATTCAAACCATCAAGTCCCGCTGGCATCCGAGTAAATTTTTTCTGCACTCTTTCTAATTTAATAATATCCTTTCTATAATAGGGTGGCCAGAACTGTACACAGTATTCCAAGTGTGGCCTTACCAATGCCTTGTACAACTTCAACAAGACGTCCCAACTCCTGTATTCAATGTTCTGACCAATGAAACCAAGCATGCTGAACGCCTTCTTCAACACTCTGTCCACCTGTGATTCCACTTTCAAAGAGCTATGAACCTGTACCCCTAGAATTGGTGCAATTTTAATGAACCAAAAAGTTAATTTCAGTAATGGTGTCCATGAAACTATCATCGATTATTGTAAAAGCCCATCTGGTTCACTAATGCTCCTTTAGAGATGGAAATCTGCCATCCTTACCCGGTCTGACCTACATATCAGACCTCACAACACTTAAGAAGCATTTTGATGAGCACTTGAAATGTTGTCACGTACTAGACCATGTGCTGGAAAATTGGATTAGAATAGATAGGTGTTTGGTGGTCAGTACAGACATGATGGGCCGAAGGGTCTCTTTTATGCTTTTTAAAAATTCTTTCATGGGATATGGCCGTCACTGGCTGGCCAGCATTTTTTGCCCATCCCTAGTTGCCTTTGAAGGGCAGTTGAGAGTCAACCACATTGACGTGGCTCTGGAGTCACATGTAGGCCAGACCTGAACCCAGAACACTTTGGCCCCAAAGACGGGGGTTTTGCCCATTGAGCCAAAACGGACACATTGGAAATGCTGGGAATTTCCTCGGGGGAGGGGGGGGAAGTTACCCAACATGACACAAAACCCAAATAAAGGACGGCAGATTTCCTTCCCTAAAGTACATTAGTGAACTAGATGGGTTTTTCCGGCAATCGACAATGGTTTCATGGTCATCAGTAGATTCTTAATTCCGGATATTCTTTATTGAATTCAAATTTTTTGATTTTGACTTGATTTTTGAATTGATTTATTATTGTCACATGTATTAACATACAATGAAAAGTATTGTTCCCTGTACACTACACAAAGCATACCATTCATAGAGAAGGAAACGAGAGAGTGCACAATGCAGTGTTACAGTCATAGCTGGGGTGTAAAAAAAGATCAACTTAGTGCAAGGTAGATCCATTCAAAGTCTGACAGCAGCAGGGAAGAAGCTGTTCTTGAATCGGTTGGTACGTGATCTCAGACTTTTGTACCTTTTCCCTGACGGAAGAAGGTGGAAGAGAGAATGTTTGGGGTGTGTGGGGTCCTTAATTATGCTGGCTGCTTTGCTGAGGCAGCGGGAAGTGTAGACCGAGTCAATGGATGGGAGGCTAGCTCGCGTGATGGATTTGGTTATATTCACAACTTTTTGTAGTTCCTTGCAGTAATTCCACCATCTGCCACGGCAGGATTCGAACTCAGGTCCCCAGAACATCAGCTGAGTTTCTGGATTAATGATCTAGCGATAATACCACAAGGCCATCACCTCCCCTGAGAACTCTATGAGATTCCAGAACCACAGCAATGTTGCTGACTCTTAACTGCCCTCTGGAATGGCGCAGTGAGTCACTCAGTTCAAGGGTAATTAGGGATGGGAAGTAAATGCTGGCCCAGCCAGCGACGCCCACATCCCACAAAAGAATACAAAGGTCCCCTGGGTGGGGGTTGAACCCCCGACCTTTTAATCCAGAAGCAGAAGTGCGAGGTGCCATTGTCATCATGTTGGAACTATAAAGAGAGCGGCTGATTTCTAAATGATAGTGTGGGATGCGATTATGGACTGACTGGACCTCTTGCATTAACATCAGCAGCTTGCTTAAGAAGCAAGATTTGTCAGTGAAGCTTCAGCTACATGTCTCAGCGTGGAGGCTGCACTCTCCTGCTTGCTTTTCACTGTTGTCCTTGTTGAGTGATTCAGCACCTGCGCTGCGCTCCATCTGTTCAGACCCTGGTGCCGTGTCCCCATCAATTTCCTCCAGCAGGGGACTGCTGCCTCTGGAGCCAGCGGAGAAATCCTTGATGAGGCGAGGCCCTGGAGGATTCGACACAATTTTTTAACAAGCAGTTTGAACATTTTCTGCCTTCTATTTAATGTGCCAATTCCCCCTCAAAAGCCGATGTCTGAGTGAATCATGGGGAAAACCGTGCACTCATGGTTTACCAGTGTCAGTGAAAGGTTGTTCCCGGCTCTACTCTGAGTGCCCCCTTGTTCCAGCGTTAGGCAGCGGGGGAGGATAGTGCAGATGGTGGAGATGGTTATAAGAGGAGTGCCACTCCTGATTGCAATGCTGTGCCCCCCAACCCCACCCCATCCCACCCCCACCCTCCCCCTACTCTCCCCCCCACCCCACCCCACACTCCAGTGACTCAAGTCGGGAATCAAACCCGGGTCCCTGGCGCTGTGAGGTAGCAGTGCTAATCACTGTGCCACCGTGCCAGTGAACCAGGTGGGTTTTTATGACAATCGCGATGGTTTCTTGATCACCATTAGACTTTTAATTCCAGATTTATATTGCATTCAAATTTCACCATCTGCCGTGGCGGGATTCAAACCCAGGTCCCTAGATCTTGCCCTGGGTCTCTGGGTTACTAGCCCAGTGACAATACCACTACGCCACTGCTTCCTGACTCCGATAATTCTGATTCCTGTCGTGAGCTGAGCAAGGCACCACCAACTCAGAATGTTAAATGTAAGAGGTTTGGGGCAAGGTGGTCTGACCTTGTGTTTGTACAGCACCTTTCATCCTCAGGGCCCCCCAGAGCCAAGCAAGCAATGAAGTGCTTTCTCGAAGTGTGATGTGGGGAGAGGTGTCAAGTCAGTTTGTGCACAGCAAGTTTCCACAATGTGATGAATGACCTCACAATGTGTTTTATTCACTATTTATTAAGGGAAAAATATTGAACTGAGCGACAGGGAGGACAAACACACTTCTCCGTTATCAAACGCTGCCACTTTTACTTCCAGCTGCAGTCCCACCTCAAAGACAGCACCTCCAATAGTACAGCACTCCTTCAGCACTGTCTCTGGGAGTGTCAGAGAATCATAGAATCCCTACAGTGCAGAAGACAGCCATTCAGCCCATCAGGTTTGCACTGACTCTCCAAAAGAGCATCATACCTAGACCCACCCCCATCCCCGTAACCCTGTGCATTTACCATGACAAATCCACCACATCTTTGCACACTAAGGGGCAATTTGAAGTTGAAGTCTTGTTGAAGTTGTACAAGACATTGGTAAGGCCAACACTTGGAATACTGTGCACAGTTCTGTTCACCCTATTATAGAAAGGATATTATTAAACTAGAAAGAGTGCAGAAAAGATTTACTAGGATGCTACTGGGACTTGATTGTTTGAGTTATAAGGAGAGACTGGATAGACTGGGACTTTTTCTCTGGAGAGTAGAAGGCTGAGGGGTGGTGATCTTATAGAGGTCTATAAAATAATGAGGGGCATAGATCAGCTAGTTGGTCAATATATTTTCCCAAAGGTAGGGGGGTCTAAAACTAGAGGGCATAGGTTTGAGGTGAGAGGGGAGAGATACAAAAGGGTCCAGAGAGGCAATTTTTTCACACAGTGGGTGGTGAGTGCCTGGAACAAGCTGCCAGAGGTAGTAGCGGAGGCGGGTACAATTTTGTCTTTTAAAAAGCGTTTAGACAGTTACATGGGTAAGATGGGTACAGAGGGATATGGGCCAAGCATGGGCAATTGGGACTAGCTTAGGGGTTAAAAAAGGGGCAGCATGGACAAGCTGGGCCGAAGGGCCTGTTTCCATGCTGTAAACCTCTATGACTCTATTTAGCTTGGACAATCCACCTACTCTACAAATCTTTGGACTGTGAGAAGAAACCAGAGCACCCAGAGGAAACCACACAGACACAGGGGGAACGTGCAAATTCCACACACTCACCCAAGGCTGGAATTGAACCTGGGTCCCTGGTGCTGTGAGGCAACAGTGCTGTCCACTGTGCCACAGTGCCGCCCCAAAGAATAAGCCCTCAAATTCCTGAGATTTCATGCGACCACCTTGGGAATGAGAGAGAGAGTTACCCACTGAAGCCTACCGCTCAGTAACAGCCTCAGCAAGTTATCTCACACGCCCCCACCCCACGTTAACTGAATGCTGTGACTATCTTTGTCTTGTGGCCCTTTACTTGCTGTGATAAAGTGTCGCAGTAAACCACAGTCAGCTTGGGACTGAGGGAATGTTCAGTCAATGAGGTAGAATCCATCCGTGACCGTGCTGTGACCTCAGTTGACATCCTTTTCCGTTTACCCAACACCTCTTTTTAAAGTTTCGGTTTTAGCTGTTTATGGTTTTGTCAATTTTTTTGTCAAATACTCAAGTGTGCGTGCTTCAAAGTCTGAAAGCTTTTCTTGGTGATAATAAGGAGAAAGTGCCTTCATTGCAGGAGGGTTGGCAATAGTTTTAAGATAATTAGTGAAAGAACCAGAGGGGGGATGATGGGAATGTTTATGCAGTGATACTCATTTATATTGAAACAAAATGAGTGTCTTTGATTTGATTTGATTTGATTTGATTTATTATTGCCACATGTATTTACAGTGAAAAGTATTGTTTCTTGCGCGCTATACCGACAAAGCATACTGTTCATAGAGAAGGAAAGGAGAGAGTGCAGAATGTAGTGTTACAGTCATAGCTAGGGTATAGAGAAAGATCAACTTAATGCAAGGTAGGTCCGTTCAATGATGGCAGCAGCAGGGAAGAAGCTGTCCTTGAGTTGGTTGGTACGTGACTTTTGTATCGTTTTCCCGACGGAAGAAAGTGGAAGAGAGAATGTCCGGGGTGTGCGGAGTCCTTAATTATGCTGGCTGCTTAGCCGAGGCAGCGGGAAGTGTAGACAGAGTCAATGGATGGGAGGCTGGTTTGTGTGATGGATTGGGCTACATTCATGACCTTTTGTAGTTCCTTGCGGTCTTGGGCAGAGCAGGAGCCATACCAAGCTGCGATACAACCAGAAAGAATGCTTTCTATGGTGCATCTGTGAAAGTTGATGAGAGTCATAGCTGACATGCCAAATTTCCTTAGTCTTCTTAGTCTACAAGATTATGAGAGGCATGGACAGAGTGGATAGTCAGAAGCTTTTTCCCAGGGTGGAAGAGTCAATTACTTGGGGGGGCATAGATTTAAGGTGTGAGGGGCAAGGTTTAAAGGAGATGTACGAGGCAGAGTTTTTGCACAGAGGGTGGTGGGTGTCTGGAACTCATTGCTGGGGGAGGTAGTGGAAGCGGATATGGTAGTGACTTTTAAGGGGCGTCTTGACAAATACATGAATAGGATGGGAATAGAGGGATATGGTCCCGGAAGGGTTGGGGGTTTTAGCTAAATCAGGCAGCATGGTCGGTGCAGGCTTGGAGGGCCGAAGAGCCTGATCCTGTGCTGTAATTTTCTTTGGTCTTTGTTGTTTATTCTGAGAAAGTAGAGGTGTTGGTGGGCTTTCTTAACTATAGTGTCGGCATGGGGGGGGGAACCAGGACAGGTTGTTGGTGATCTGGACACGTAAAAACTTGAAGATCTCGATCCTTTCTACCTCATCCCCTGCAGTTCTCTCTGCAGTGTGACAATCAGTTTGGATAGAATGTGCCCACCAATGGCAAATGAATTAATGACCAGTTAACCTGCTTTTTTTATTCGTTCATGGGACATGGGCGTCGCTGGCTGGGCCAGCATTTATTGCCCATCCCTAGTTGCCCTTGGAGGGCAGTTGAGAGTCAACCACATTGCTGTGGCTCCGGAATCACATGTAGACCAGACTGGGTAACGACGGCAGATTTCCTTCCCTAAAGGACATTAGTGAACCAAATGGGTTTTTCTGACAATCGACAATGGCTTCATGGTCATTAGTAGATTCTTAATTCCACATTTTTAAAATTTAATTCAAACTCCACCATCTGCCGTTGTGGGATTGGTTGTGGTGGTTGAGGGAGAAATATTAGCTGGGACACGGGGGAGAAACTCCCCTGTAATAAAAGCAAATTACTGCCGACACTGGGAATCTGAAATAAAAACAGAAAATGCTGGATAAACCCAGCAGGTATAGCAGCGTTTGTGGAGAGAGACACAGAATTAACACAGCGCCGTGTGTCCTCCTCACTGCTTACTTTCTCACCCAACGTTGTTTTGTCAAAGAGCTATTGTCTGTACTGTGGGTGTTGTCTGCTCGCTGTGTGCTAGTTCAAGAGAACAACAAAGCAGGGTTCCAATTTCACCCTGCCCTATTCTGAATCGAGTTCAATAAAACTGCCAATCTGTGAGCTGGAGCCAGAGCAAATGACCGCGGAATCCATTGAGCTGTTGGGAAAAGCACCTTGGGTGGGATTTTGGGTGGGCGGCATGGTGGCACAGTGGGTTAGCACTGCTGCCTCACAGCGCCCGGGACCCGGGTTCGATTCCCGGCTTGGGTCACTGTCTGTGCGGAGTCTGCACTTTCTCCCTGTGTCTGCGTGGGTTTCCTTCGGGTGCGCCGGTTTCCTCCCGCAGTCTGAAAGACGTGCAGGTTAGATGTATTGGCCATGCTAAATTCTCCCTCAGTGTACCCGAACAGGCGCCGGAGTGTGGCGACTAGGGGATTTTCACAGTAACTTCATTGCAGTGTTAATCAAAGCCTACTTGTGACTAATAAATAAACTTTAAACTTTATTTTCTGGCCGCGGTCGCCCCAAAACTGGAAATACCCGCCCGAGGTCACCAGACCTTTACGCGGTCTGCTCCCCACCTGCTACGATTCCCACGACAGGCGGGGTAGGAAAATTTCCCCCCTTGAATGCATTTGATCACATGACCTCCTGCCAACTCCCCCACCGTATCAACCAACCATTTCCCCCCATTTTCCAATCTTTTTTATATCGCTAATCAACAAAAGTGTTCAAATTAAACAAGAGGAGTAAAGTGTGGCATTGTTTTAATTTTAACTCCACAAGAGCGCACAACTAGTGTCCAGCTTCCAAGTTGGCCTGAGGCTTCGGGACAACCCACTCTCCGCACCCTGGCCTACACGTGACTCCAGTCTCAAGCTAGGCAGTTGGCTCTGAGCGCCTTCTAAGCAAGCTTGGTTGTCGGGGTAACAAGAGGTGAGCAACAAGTGCGGCCACACTCCAGGAACACAAGATGATCGGTCAGGCTGCGCTGATGTTCTCTTCTGGGTCAGTTTTAAAGTTTTAAGTTTATTTATTAGTCACAAGTAAGCTTACATTAACACTGCAATGAAGTTACTGTGAAAATTCCCTAGTCGCCACACTCTGGCGCCTGTTCGGGTGCACTGAGGGAGAATTTAGCACAGCCAATGCACCCTAACCAGCATGTGTTTCAGACTGTGGGAGGAACCGGAGCATCTGGAGGAAACCCACGCAGACACGGGGAGAATGTGCAAACGCCACACAGACAGTGGCTCAAGACTGGAATCGAACTCGGGTCCCTGGCGCTGTGCTAACCGCTGTGCCGCCCAGTTCAGCTAAAACCAGCCCAACCACCTGCAAAGAAAATCATGGGATAAAAGGCGCAATCTCCCCACAGCATCAATTGGGCTGAATTTAGAGCCCCGTCACTGCGGAGGTGGGGCGGGGGAGGGGGGGTGGGGAGTGGGGGGGGGGGGGGGGGGCGGCTGGAAAACATGACGGAGCCATTCAAAATTCCATTGGCTTCGACAGGAGTGGAAAAATCCCACCGGCGGAAAATTCCACCCACTGAGTTTCTGTGATGTGTTGTGGCCATTTATTGGGTGTGGTTCTCCGATCTCTTCTGGACCCACACCCCTCTGCCCATGGAAAGCTTGGGGCTCAGCCAGAACTCCACTCACTGCAGTGGCAGTGAAGAACCCCAGCCGTGGGCGAGGTCAGTGATTGCATTGACAACAGCACTCACTGTAAAACAAAACCCAGCCACGCACCCAGAATGAAGATCTCACATTGTGAGTTTCTGCTGTTTCTGGCCAATCAGGGAGGACATTAAAATGAAGCTGTGTCTTTTAGAATTCATAACTTATTTTAAAAGCGTATAAATAAAGGTTGTTTTTATTTATGGAGAAACTGGCTACTGGACCCAGAAAGTTGTGTGAGGCAACATGATGGCACAGTGGTTAGCACTGCTGCCTCACAGCGCCAGGGATCCGGGTTCGATTTGCGGCTTGGGTGATTCTCTGTGCGGAGTTTGCACGTTCTCCCCATGTCTGCGTGGGTTTCCTCCGGGTGCTCTGGTATCCTCCCACTGTCCAAAGATGGATTGCCATGCTAATTTGCCCCTTAGTGTCCAAAGCTGTGCAGGTTAGGTAGATTGGCCATGCTAATTTGCCCCTTAGTGTCCAAAGATATGCAGGTTGGGTGGATTGGCCATGCTAAATTGCCCCTTAGTGTCCAAAGCTGTGCAGGTTAGGTGGATTGGCCATGCTAAATTGCCCTTAGTCCCAAGATGTGTAGGTTAGGTGGATTGGCAATGCTAAATTGTCTCTTAGTGTCCAAAGATGTGTAGCTTAGGGGAATGCTCTGTTGGAGAGTTGGTGCAGACGTGATGGGCCGAACGGCCTCCTTCGGCACTGTAGCAATTCTATAGTTCTGTCTAATTTTCCAAAGGCCATTTTTGATTTGAGTTAATTTGATTTATCAGTGAAAAGTATTGTTTCTTGCGCGCTGTGCAGAAAAAGCATACCGTTCATAGAGAAGGAAAGGAGAGGGAATTATCTAAACCTGTTTACCCCCAGGCAGTGGGTTGACGCACTGGTTTAATGTTTTCTTTGGTGATAAACCCATTTTTTAACTAAATTTGGCCAAGTTACGGCTCTTAATTATATCAAGGAATATTTTAAAAGCAAAAGAAAATCTTTATAAATAACATTCTGAGACGCTGGCACTGGGCTGATCTCATGGACTGCGATAAGCAATTGAGCCTGGGCAGAAACATGAGCAAAACACTTATCACTTCTTCTAACACACATACTTTGGGTGCAATTAGCGAGTGGATTATAATGAGATTAAAAATTACATTTTCTTTCAGCACAGATCTGTCCGCTGACTGAAGTGAAATCAAGTGAATTTCAGCAAAAGTATTTTTTTCAGTGACAACACTGTCCCTTCAACCTCCTCTCAGTAAATCCCTCAGTACAAAAACATCAAGGTCTGGAATCTTCTACATCCAACCGGAGAGGGGGGAGAGAGGGCATTGGTTTAGCACCTCAGTCGAGAGGTGGCTAAAGTCCACTAAGTAAAGTCAGACACTGACGGCCCTCTGGGTATTAACCGTCATTCCCTCTGACCAGCTCCGTCGTCTTGTCCAGAGACTGAGTGTCACACAAAAGACTGACAAATGAACCTTCACATTCAAAGACACTCTATCGGAGCCAAAGACAATCACAGCTCATAACAATCTGTCTGCTGGATGTCAATGGCACACAGATCTCCAATATTTCAAATGTGAGCAGTATGTTGGGAGTGAGTACACAGGTCCATAAGACCATAAGACATAGGAGCAGAATTAGGCCGCTCGGCCCATCGAGTCTGCTCCGCCATTTAATCATGGCTGATACTTTTCTCATCCCCATTCTCCTACCTTTTCCCCATAACTCCTGATCCCCTTATTAATCAAGAACCTATCTATCTCTGTCTTAAAGACACTCAATGACCTGGCTTCCACAGCCTTCTGTGGCAAAGAGTTCCACAGATTCACCACTCTCTGGCTGAAGAAATTCCTCCTCATCTCTGTTTTAGAGGATCGTCCCTTTAGCCTGAAGTTGTGCCCTCTGGTTCTAGTTTTCGTCCACTCTATCCAGGCCTCAGAGTATCCTATAAGTTTCAATAAGGTCCCCTCCTCATCCTTCTAAACTCCAACGAGTACAGACCCAGAATCCGCAACCATCCCTCATACGACAAGCTCTTAATTCCAGGGATCATTCTTGTGAATCTCCTCTGGACATTTTCCAAGACCAGCACATCCGTCCTTCGGTATGGGGCCCAAAACTGCTCACAACACTCCAAATGGGGTCTGACCAGAGCCTTATACAGCCTCAGAAGGACATCCCTGCTCTTGTATTCTAGCCCTCTCGACATGAATGCTAACATTGCATTTGCCTTCCTAACTGCCGACTGAATCTGCACATTAACTTTAAGAGAATCTTGAACAATGACTCTCAAGTCCCTTTGTGTTTCTGACTGGGAGACCGGGAGGATCAGAGTGACACAACACTTTGCTGCCTGGGCAGAGTGTTCGCTGTGACACAGTCACTCTCTTGCCTCTGAATCAGAGGGAAGGGTGTGAGTTCAAGACCCGCTGCAGAGGCCTGAGCATGTAATCCAGGCTGACACTCTGCTGCCAGCACTGACAGAGTGCTGCAGTGCCGACGGTGCTGCCTTTCAAATGAGATGTTAAACCGATGCCCTCTCCTCCCTCTCCGGTTGGAAGTCAAATGCTTTGACAAAGGGTCTCCTGGAGTCGAAACGTCGGCTCTTTTCTCTCCTTACAGAGGTTGCCAGGCCTGCTGAGATTTTCCAGCATTTTCTCTTTTGGTTTCAGATTCCAGTGGTGCTGTCTTGTCACATGAGTTCAGAGAGAGCGTGGGATTCTCCAGTCGCGCTCGCCCCAAGGCCAGAAATTCCCACCCGAGGTCAATTGATTTGCATTTCCTCCATGTGATTCCCATAGCGGGCAGGACGGGAAAATTCCACCCAGAGAGTTTGAGACTATTGAATTGTGAGAGTTGTCCAAAGCAATCTGACCGCTATCCTCGCTCAGACTGGCACATGCATGTCCTGTTAAGGGTGGGATGCAGTTTTCCACAGGCAGCAGTCAGGACTGGAAGTGGTCTCTGCTCTTTTTAATCCCCATCGTTGAATGGCAGAGTAAACCCGATGGGCCGAGTGGCCTACTTCTGCTCCTATATCGTATGGTCCAACATCAAGGACAATTATAGGATCCAGTTGATCCCCATACCCCAGACGTGCATCACCTGTGGGGTTTTTATGGTCATAGAACCATTATGGTAAAGAAGGAGGCCATTCAGTCCATCATCATGTCTATGCTAGCTCTCTGAAGATCACTAGCTCTCTGAAGACCAGTCTCATCCCACCCAATGGATTTCATGGTGATTTTCCCCAGGGCTGGATCATAACTTGCCAAATTTAGGGAATTTAATTCCCAGTTGGGCATGGTGAGATGGTTAATCCACCGGACTGTTGCAGCAAGCAGACCAAACCTCTGCTGTCAGCAGTCGCTTCAAACCCTGCTCCACATTCACATGAATAATTGGTATTTACGTAGCACCTTGGGCCTGGTAAACCTCTCCAGGTGCTTCGCCGGAGCGTTACCTAGCAGCACTTGACATCCAACCACAAAGGGAGATATTGGGTCAGATGACCAAAAGCTTGGTCAAAGAGTGAAGTATTAAGGAGCAAGTTAAAGGAGGGTGAGGAGGGGCAGACAGGTTCCGGGAGGGAATTCCAGAGCTTGGGGCTGAGGCCTCTGAAGGTACAGCAGGCAACGGTGAAGCGATTAAAATCGGGGAGACACAAAAGACCAGAATTGGAGAAGCGCAGAGATCCCAGAGGGTTGTGTAGGTTAGAGGGATTAGTGGGTAAATATGTAGGGATATGGGGGTAGGGCCTGGGTGGGATTGTGGTCGGTGCAGACTCGATGGGCCAAATGGCCTCTTTCGCCACTGTAGGGTTTCTATGATTCTATGATTGTGGTGCTGGAGGAGGCCACAGAGTTAGTTGGGAGGAGTGAGGCCATGGAGAGAATGTTAGAAATCATTGCATGATTACAATGTGACTGAGCTGGTCACATTGTCTTACTGTCTTTAACCGAGGGACCAGAATAGGGTCAAAGTTGAAGCAGCCACCGAGAACCAATGGGGGGAGTGTCTTCTTCCATTCGGAACTTTTTGTTGCTGCAGGAAGGGAGGTCGCAGTGTCTGCTGCCGCCAATAGGTGTCACTGTTGTACCCATTGAGTTGACAGCAGAGACAGAATGAGAGTGGATGGAAACTTTTAAAGGGGAACACACTGAAGAAAAATCGAAACTTCCCTTTCGGTACCCAGGGCCCCCTGGCCTTCCTCGAGAAACTGTTCAGTTCCTGCTGCTGCTTTGCGCATCGCAGTCAAGAGGCTCTCCGATTAGGCCCTCTTCAGTTACCCATCCACTACCCCTCTCTTCCCATGTTTCAGTCATGTGTAATCATTGCAATGTCAAGGACACAGCAGCAACATCACAACAGCAAACTCTGACAGACAGCATTGACGCACACAGAAAGTAGGAGCATGAGGAGGCCATTCGGCCCTTCTTGCCTGTTCTGCCATTCACTATGATCATAGCTGATCGTCCAGCTCATCGAATCAGTTATTTATGTATTAGTCACAAGTAAGGCTTATATTAACACTGCAATGAAATTACTGTGAAATTCCCCTAGTCGCCACACTCGGGTGCCTGTTCGGGTACACTGAGGGAGAATTTAGCACGGCCAATGCACCCTAACCAGCACGTCTTTCAGAACGTGGGAGGAAACCGGAGCACCCGGAGGAAACCCACGCAGACATGGGGAGAATGTGCAGACTCCACACAGTCAGTGACCCAAGCCGGGAATCGAACTCAGGTCCCTGGCGCCATGAGGCAGCAGTGCTAACCACTGTGCCACCGTGCCGCCCATATTTAATACCCTGATTCCGCCTTCCCCCCATATCCTTTGATCCCTTACACCCCAAGAGCTATATCTAACTCCCTCTTGAAAACATTCAAGGCTTTGACAAAGGGTAATCTGGATTCGAAACGTCAGCTCTTTTCTCTCCTTACAGATGCTGCCGGACCTGCTGAGATTTTCCAGCATTTTCTCTTTTGGTTTCAGATTCCAGCATCCGCAGTAATTTGCTTTTATTCAAGGTTTTGGCCTCAACTACTTATCTGTTTTTAAGTGATGTCGGCTGAGGAATAAATATTGACCCAGGGTTAAGGGGTAGATGTCCCCTGCCCTTCTCTGAATCAGCATCACAGGGTCTGCCGCTGCCCTGAAGAGGGCAGGTTGATCCTTGGTTTAATGTCCCATTCCAAAGGTGACATCCCTTGCAGCACTCCCTCAGCATCACATTAAGGGGCATCAGCTGAGATTTTGTGCTCAGGTCTGGGAGTGGGATATGAGGCCACAGCCAATGGTTGGAGTGTTACCTACTAATTTAACCACAGCTGATGACAAGTGTCACCTGGCTGTTCCACTGTGGGAGGCAGTGCAGTAGAGTGCTGTTTCACAGAATGGGTCCACAAAAGAAGACACTGGGCCTAGGAACTGGTGTATCTTAGTTCACCCGGACCCAGTCCTTCATGCTGGCTGCTTGGATGAGTCTGGGGCTAAGGGACATAACCTAAAAATTAGAGCAAGACCTCACAGGAGTGAAAATTGGAAACATTTCCACATCTTAAAATTTGGACTTGGTCATTTGGGTGGAAGCTGGGATTCAGCGAGGGTTAATACATTTATTTATTAGTGTCACAAGTAGGCTTACATTAACACTGCAATGAAATTACTGTGAAAATCCCCTAGTCGCCACACTCTGGCACCTGTTCGGGTACACTGAGGGAGAATTTAGCATGGCCAATGCACCTAATCAGCACGTCTTTTCAGACTGTGGGAGGAACCTGGAGGAAACCCACGCGGACTCAGGGAGAACGTGCAGATTCCGCACAGACAGTGACCCGAGCTGGGAATTGAACCCGGGTCCCTGGCGCTGTGAGGCAGCAGTGCTAACCACTGTGCCACCATGCTGTGCAGGGGCTGAAGGAGGTAGAATCTACCGCCCTGCCCCTAAACCTAGGAGTGTAACCTCTCCCTCAGAATGGGCATTAGGAAATCCTGAGGCATGATGTGGTAGTTCTGCCAATTTGCTGCCCGGCTGTGTGACGGCAAGGCGGGGGGGGGGGGGGAGGTGGGGGGGAGAATTGGGTTGGGGGGGAGAGAGCGGGATTGGATGGTTTCTTTAATCAGCAAATGGGGCTTTGATGTCTCTACCCCATCGAATCGACTGGTAGTCTGCACAAAACGACCTTGTAGCAGTTAGCACTGAGCCAAGCTCCCTGAAACAGCACTGGCTTATTAAGAATCACTTACATCATGATGAATACCCAGAACGATGTGTTAGAGAGTCATTATCAGCTGAGGGTGGCGCATTGACACAGTGTGTCAGAATTCCAAATTATATTTTGCAGAGAAGCGAGGTGGAGATTTGTCCACAATGCGAAATATTTGTTTAAACTCTTTTCCGAAGATTGCTTTCATTCTTTTCACGCTGACTCTGGAAAAGCTACTGGGACAAATCTTCCTCTCGGATGGGCCGAATGGTCTCCTTCACGTTGTGACAATTCAGTCATGCTATGAAACGACCTTTGACTTGAATATAAGATTGCCAACTACAATTAAATGTATTCCTGGAGGTTTCATCACATAACACAGTGGTTAGCACTGCTGCTTCACAGCTCCAGGGACCTGGGTTCGATTCCCGGCTCGGGTCACTGTCTGTGTGGAGTTTGCACATTCTCCCTGTGTCTGCGTGGGTTTCCTCCCACAGTCCAAAGATGTGCGGGTTAGGTTGATTGGCCATGCTAAAAATTGCCCCTTAGTGTCCTGAGATGCGTAGGTTGGAGGGATTAGTGGGTAAATATGTAGGGATATGGGAGTAGGGCGTGGGTGGGATTGTGGTCGGTGCAGACTCGATGGGCCGAATGGCCTCTTTCTGCACTGTAGGATTCTATGATTCTATTCTTTGAACTTGCCCTCCTCACACTCCAGCCATTGGTTGGCCAATACATCCATCCTTGTGACACATGGCCTTTCTACACCAATCGGAAAGCACAAAGACTCATTACTCAATTGGATGATGTTTAACTGTCAGACAAACAGCCTCTCCCCGCCCCCCCCCCCCCCCCCCGCACCCCCCCACCCTCCGCCCCCCCCCCCCCATTTTTAATATCTTTACATCTGGGAAAGAGAAATGCTCAAAGAAAATGACCCAGAGAAACTCCAATAAATAAAATAAATAAAAGCAAATTATTGCGGATGCTGGAATCTGAAACCAAAAGAGAAAATGCTGGAAAATCTCAGCAGGTCTGGCAGCATCTGGAAGGAGAGAAAAGAGCTGACGTTTCGAGTCCAGATGACCCTTTGTCAAAGCGAAAAGGCAGAGAAAGTGGGAGATATTTATACTGCAGGGGGAGGGAATGAAAGATGAGTCATAGCCACAGAAACCAGGGGGAAAGCTGCGAATGGCAGTCCACAGAGAGAATAAAGGGTGTGAATGGCCAAACGGCAGAGAAGCTGTAAGCTGTGCCATGGAGATGTTGGAGGGAGGAGGGTGGGGGAAGGGAAATGGGCACGGGTAGAATGTAGAAAAGGGGAAGCGGGGGGAAGAAAAGGTAATGGAAGGGGGTGAAGTAGGAGGAAAGAGTGGGGGGGAGGGAGAAAAATGAAGAAAGACAATAAAGAAATGAAAGGTAGAGAACAGTAAAAAATTAAATAAAATGGAATGAAAACAAAGGGGGCCGAGGTGGACTGGAGCAAAGAGAAACCCCAATCTTTTTTGATGTCCCAATGATTTTTCTCCAGGTGGCCAGTGTCCTGGAAACTGACCTTGCACTTAAGAACATAAGAACATAAGAAATAGGAGCAGGAGTAGGCCATCTAGCCCCTCGAGCCTGCCCCGCCATTCAACAAGATCATGGCTGATCTGACGTGGATCAGTACCACTTACCCGCCTGATCCCCATAACCCTTAATTCCCTTACCGATCAGGAATCCATCCATCCGCGCTTTAAACATATTCAGCGAGGTAGCCTCCACCACCTCAGTGGGCAGAGAATTCCAGAGATTCACCACCCTCTGGGAGAAGAAGTTCCTCCTCAACTCTGTCTTAAACCGACCCCCCTTTATTTTGAGGCTGTGTCCTCTAGATTTAACTTCCTTACTAAGTGGAAAGAATCTCTCCGCCTCCACCCTATCCAGCCCCCGCATTATCTTATAAGTCTCCATAAGATCCCCCCTCATCCTTCTAAACTCCAACGAATACAAACCCAATCTCCTCAGCCTCTCCTCATAATCCAAACCCCTCATCTCCGGTATCAACCTGGTGAACCTTCTCTGCACTCCCTCCAATGCCAATATATCCTTCCTCATATAAGGGGACCAATACTGCACACAGTATTCCAGCTGCGGCCTCACCAATGCCCTGTACAGGTGCATCAAGACATCCCTGCTTTTATATTCTATCCCCCTCGCAATATAGGCCAACATCCCATTTGCCTTCTTGATCACCTGTTGTACCTGCAGACTGGGCTTTTGTGTCTCATGCACAAGGACCCCCAGGTCCCTTTGCACGGTAGCATGTTTTAATTTGTTTCCATTGAGATAGTAATCCCATTTGTTATTATTTCCTCCAAAGTGTATAACCTCGCATTTATCAACGTTATACTCCATTTGCCATATCCTCGCTCACTCACTCAGCCTGTCCAAATCTCTCTGCAGATCTTCTCCGTCCTCCACACGATTCACTATTCCACTTATCTTTGTGTCGTCTGCAATTTTTATGAAGATGTGACTAGGGCGGTTGATGGAGGAGAACCGGTGGATGCGGTGTTTTTGGATTTCCAAAAGGCGTTTGATAAGGTGCCCCATAAAAGGCTGCTGAAGAAGATTAGGGCACACGGAGTTGGGGGTAGTGTGTTAAAGTGGATTGGGGACTGGCTATCCGACAGGAAGCAAAGAGTCGGAATAGATGGGTGTTTTTCCGGTTGGAGGAAGGTAACTAGTGGCGTGCCGCAGGGATCGGTACTCGGGCCGCAACTATTTACCATTTATATAGATGATCTGGAGGAGGGGACGGAGTGTAGGGTTGGATTATATTCGCTGGAGTTCAGACAAATGAGGGGGGATCTCACAGAAACCTATAAAATCCTAACGGGACTAGACAAGGTAGATGCAGGGAGGATGTTCCCGATGGTGGGCGAGTCCCAGAACCAGGGGTCACTGTCTGAGGACACGGGTAGATTGTTCAGGACGGAGATGAGGAGAAATTTCTTCACCCAGAGAGTGGTGAGCCTGGGGAATTCACTACCACAGGCATATTTTCAAGGCACAGTTAGATATAGCTTTTGGAGAAAAGGGGGCCAAAGGATATGGGGGGGAAGGCAGGAACAGGCTTTTGAATTGGATGATCAGCCATGATCATAATGAATGGCGGAGTAGGCTTAAAGGGCCGAATGGCCTCCTCCTGCTCCTATTCTCTATGTTTCGATGTTTTGATTCCTGGACACTCCAAGTTAACCCTTGAGGGTCAACAACCCTAGTTGGAAGGACAATTAGAAGCAGGTGGGTTTCAGGTGAGTATTTCCAGGGGTCTAAAATCCACGCAATTCAATTTGAGACACCCTCCCCAGGATCAAACGAGCACGGGGTTCGGTGATTTAATTTGGGACCCCACTTCACCTATTCACTCCTGAAAAGCAGATGAATCAATGTCTAGTTCCTGCCCCCCAATCCCAAACCCCTCCAGTTCACGTTCAGAGGCACTCCTTCACACTATCTACAATGGAAAACTGAAACTCACTCACTCACCCACAAGGCTGTCGATGCTGGTGGAGAGGGAGTCAACTGACATTTGTGAGACTGAGCTGGGTAGGTATCGACGGATATGCAGCAAATGTGGGTAAATCGAGTGCTGCAGGTCAGCCTTGAATGGCCTCCTACTGAATGCTTGTCCAGTGAAGTGATCTTACTTATGGTCTCCATATTGTTTTCAAGCGTTAATGATGATCTTTTCTGTTGGATAACACTGTGACACCTCGAACAATCAAAAAAACCACATCTGCTAATTCAGGAATGACATCATGATGCATTAAGCAACATTTTGGAATGTAATAATGTTTCTCAATGCATGGAAAATCACATCTCCTTATTGCACTGGGAAATTTAATTATCAAGTATTTTTTAAACATCCAAATGCTCGATTTGTCTGATACGTCATTCAGAAGTGTAGGTAACCATTGGGTCACTTCATCACCCTCCAAGTCAGTGTCATATTCTTCTGTATCAATGGTGATGCTGCACTAGTCATAGCCAGTAGTGCTCTTTACTCTGAGTCACGATGCCATGTCTTCCTCATGGCCTCTTGGGAAAACTCCAGCAGGCTGTGTCTCCGAGACTTGCTTGGCACAGTGGTTAACACTGCTGCCTCACAGTGCCAGGGACCTGGATTCGATCCCCGGCTTGGGGCACTGTCTCTGTGGAGCCTGCATGTTCTCCCTGTGTCTGCGTGGGTTTCCTCCGGCTGCTCCGGTTTCCTCCTACAGTCCGAAAGACGTGCTGGTTAGATGCATTGGCCATGCTAAATTATCCCTCAGTGAACCCGAACAAGCGCCAGAGTGTGGCGACTAGGGGATTGTCATAGTAACCTCATTGTAGTCTTAATGTAAGCCTACTTGTGACACTAATAAATAAACTAAAAAAAAGTTGTAATTTCTTCCTCAAGATGAAGAGCCAAGGATAATTGAGCAGAGTGTGGTCTGAGCAGAAAGGAGCAGATCAGAAAGAGAGATGTATTGGAACAGTCAGTGATTAAGGAAAAGGAAGAAAGCAATTAGCAGTGTAACGGGAGAGTTAGAGAACTAGAGGGATGGGTTTCAATGGGATAGTGAGGGTAGCAACATAAGAAATAGGAGCAGCAGTAGACCATTCAGCCCTTCAGGCTTGCTCTGCCATTCAACCAGATCATGGCTGATCTTCCACCTCACACGATCCCCATCTCCCTTTGATAGCTTGCATATCTAGAAATCTATCAAATCCCAGTCTTGAACGTACTCAATGAATGGGATTCCACAGCCTCTGGGGTAGAGAATTCCAAAGATTCTTTACCCTCTGGGTAAAGAAATTCCTCCTCATCTCAATTCTGAATGGGCTCCATCTTATTCTGAGAATGTGTCCCCCGATTCCAGACCCTCCCCCCCCCCGAACCCCTTCCTGCTCTCCCCAGTCAGGGGGAAACATCCTTCCTGTGTTCACACTATCGAGCCGTGTAAGAATTTGGCATGAGATCACCTCTCATTCTTCTAAAGTCTAGAGAATACTGGTCCAGTCTCCTCCATCTCTCCTCATAGGGAAATCCTGCCATTCCAGGAATCAGTCTAGTGAACCAATTGTTGCATTCCCCTCTGGCAGATATATCCTTCCTTAAATAAGGAGACCAAAACTGTGCACACTACTTTAGGTACGGTCTCATCAAGGTTCTTTCCAAATGCAGCAAGACGTTCTTATTCCTTCACTCAAATCCTCTTGCAATGAAAGTCAGTGTATCATTTTCCTTCCTAATATCTTGCTGCACCTGCGTGCTAACTTTCAGTGACTCATGAACAAGGACACCCAGGTCCTTTTGGACATCAACACTTCCCAACCTCTCACCATTTGAGAAATACTCCACCTTTCTGTTTTTCTGATCCGGGTGGATAACTTCACATTTTTTTTCACATTATAATCCATCTGCAATGTTCTTGCCCACTCACTGAGTCTGTCCAAATTCTGGAGGATCTTCCTTACAACACAAATTCCCACTCACATAGTCTGCCTAAATCCCTTCGAAGCCTCGAAGCATCCTTCTCACAACTCACATTTCCACATGGTTTTGTGTCATCAGCAAACCTGGAAATGCTTGGAAAAGACTGAGGTCACGTACCAACCGACTCAAGAACAGCTTCTTCCCTGCTGCTGTCAGACTTTTGAATGGACCTACCTCGCATTAAGTTGATCTTTCTCTACGCCCTAGCTATGACTGCAACACTACATTCTGCACTCTCTCGCTTCCTTCTCTATGAACGGTATGCTTTGTATAGCGCGCAAAAAACAATACTTTTCACTGTATGTTAATACATGTAACAATAATAAATCAAATCAAATCAAAAAATGGTACACTTGGTCCACACATACAAATTATTGATTAAGGTTGCGAATACCTGGAGCTCCGGCACTGATCCTTGCCGTACCCCACTAGTCACAGCTTGTCAACCTGACAGTGGCATGTTTATTCTAACTCTCTGCTTTTAATTAACTGATTTTCAATCCATCCCACTGTATAACCACGAATCCCACGTGCTTGAACTTTGTTTACAAACCTCTTGTGTGGGGATCTGATTGAAAATCTTCTGAAAATCCAAATACGCCATAGCCACTGGTTCCCCCTTATCTATTTTGCGAGTTACATCCTCAAAAAACTCTAACAGGTTTGTCAAACATCAGACTGTGGGAGGAAACCGGAGCACCCGGAGGAAACCCACGCAGACATGGGGAGAATGTGCAAACACCACACAGACAGTGACCCAAGCTGGGAATCGAACCCAGGTCCCTGGAGCTGTGAAGCAGCAGTGCTAACCACTGTGCCACCCCATGGAGTTAACCTAGACCCTAACTATTACATTTGATTTTGGCCTTAGGATGAGCATAAGGGGGGGCAATTCTCCCACCCCATTGCATTAGTTCTTTTAGCGCAAGATGTGTCACAAGTAGGCTTACGTTAACGCTGCAATGAAGTTACTGTGAAAATCCCCTAGTCGCCACACTCCAGCGCCTGTTCGGGTTCACTGAGGCTGAATTTAGCATGGCCAATGCACCTAACCAGCATGTCTTTCGGATTGTGGGAGGAAACTGGAGCAGCTGGAGGAAACCCACGCAGACACGGGGAGAACATGCAGATTCCGCAGAGACAGTGACCCAAGCTGGGAATCAAACCCGGGGTCCCTGGCACTGTGAGGCAGCAGTGTTAACCACTGAGCAACTGTGAAAAGAGAAACGTGTTGTCGAAGCTTTTCATCTTGCACTCATCAGGACAAACACAAGAATGCCAAATTTTAAATAATCACAATTTATATTAAAGGATTGGTTAGCAAGGTGACTCTGATTGGCCAAGGTGTGGCCACAGAGAAAGGTAGTCATGATGTGGAGATGCCGGCGTTGGACTGGGGTAAACACAGTAAGATGTTTAACAACACCAGGTTAAAGTCCAACAGGTTTATTTGGTAGCAAAAGCCACACAAGCTTTCGAGGCTCTAAGCCCCTTCTTCAGGTGAGTGGGAATTCTGTTCACAAACAGAACTTATAAAGACACAGACTCAATTTACATGAATAATGGTTGGAATGCGAATACTTACAACTAATCCAGTCTTTAAGAAACAAAACAATGGGAGTGGAGAGAGCATCAAGACAGGCCAAAAAGATGTGTATTGTCTCCAGACAAGACAGCCAGCGAAACTCTGCAGGTCCACGCAACTGTGGGGGTTACAGATAGTGTGACATGAACCCAACATCCCGGTTGAGGCCGTCCCTGTGTGTGCGGAACTTGGCTATCAGTTTCTGCTCAGCGACTCTGCGCTGTCGTGTGTCGCGAAGGCCGCCTTGGAGAACGCTTACCCGAATATCAGAGGCCGAATGCCCGTGACCGCTGAAGTGTTCCCCAACAGGAAGAGAACAGTCTTGCCTGGTGATTGTCGAGCGGTGTTCATTCATCCGTTGTCGCAGCGTCTGCATAGTTTCCCCAATGTACCATGCCTCGGGACATCCTTTCTTGCAGCGTATCAGGTAGACAACGTTGGCCGAGTTGCAAGAATATGTACCGTGTACCTGGTGGATGGTGTTCTCACGTGAGATGATGGCATCTGTGTCGATGATCCGGCACGTCTTGCAGAGGTTGCTGTGGCAGGGTTCTCCTCCGGAGCCAGAAGCTGTTGATCAATGAGTCTACCCAGCCTTCAGGAGAACAGTGACCAAGACACCACACAACCCTGCCACAGCAACCTCTGCAAGACGTGCCGGATCATCGACACAGATGCCATCATCTCACGTGAGAACACCATCCACCAGGTACACGGTACATACTCTTGCAACTCGGCCAACGTTGTCTACCTGATACGTTGCAAGAAAGGATGTCCCGAGGCATGGTACATTGGGGAAACTATGCAGACGCTGCGACAACGGATGAATGAACACCGCTCGACAATCACCAGGCAAGACTGTTCTCTTCCTGTTGGGGAACACTTCAGCGGTCACGGGCATTCGGCCTCTGATATTCGGGTAAGCGTTCTCCAAGGCGGCCTTCGCGACACACGACAGCGCAGAGTCGCTGAGCAGAAACTGATAGCCAAGTTCCGCACACACAGGGACGGCCTCAACCGGGATGTTGGGTTCATGTCACACTATCTGTAACCCCCACAGTTGCGTGGACCTGCAGAGTTTCGCTGGCTGTCTTGTCTGGAGACAATACACATCTTTTTGGCCTGTCTTGATGCTCTCTCCACTCCCATTGTTTTGTTTCTTAAAGACTGGATTAGTTGTAAGTATTCGCATTCCAACCATTATTCATGTAAATTGAGTCTGTGTCTTTATAAGTTCTGTTTGTGAACAGAATTCCCACTCACCTGAAGAAGGGGCTTAGAGCCTCGAAAGCTTGTGTGGCTTTTGCTACCAAATAAACCTGTTGGACTTTAACCTGGTGTTGTTAAACTTCTCACAGAGAAAGGAACAGGGAACTGTAGCATCTCCCCAGAAACTCCCAGGTAGTTCAAAAGGCGCACAAAGCGTGAACATATTCCTTTTGTTTGCGGTCTCTCTGTCTGAATTGATGTCACTTCAACATGTCTCTCATTTCCATAATATTCATATTTTGTGCTATTGAGAAAGGTCTAAGTTTAAGTGTCTCCTGGTTGTTGTGGAGTTGAGGGTGTTGGGGATTCAGGGAGGTAATGTGTCCCACAGCTCTGCACCAAACAGGGGGCACAGTCACTACAAGAACTGCAATGATGCAAGGGATAACCTCATTACCAGGATCTCAAGGGACAAATGGCCTTGCCAGCACCACCATACCCTGAGAATCACCATTCCCAAATTCAGGACAATGTGGAAGCAGGGTGTGGTGAACCATTGTTGGTTCCCACCAGGTAGTGCTGAGCCATGGTCTGGCCAGTACTATGAGTCTGTATATATGTTACTGTTGGGGTTAGGGTTGGGCTGTTCTACCTGTTAATATAGTTGTTATGGTACACCCCAGTCAGCTCCGCCTCCTGGGAGAGGTATAAAGGTCACTGCTCTGCCTGGTGACCCTTTAGTCTGGGATCGTATACTGTATATGGTAGCTCTGTTATTGTTGGCAATAAAAGCCTTTATTTCCCGAGTACATCACGCCTCTCGTGTGTTATATCGCGCATCACAGGGAGACAGAGCAATTTGTAAACTCATGCACCTGAGAGAAAGAACTTGCAATTACATCACTCCTTTCTGACCCAACAACCAACCCCACCATCCCCCCTCCCCCCACTCCATGCCATGGACCTGCTCCCATGATCCTCCTGTTCTGAATAGCATTATGGGATCTTCTATATCCACCTCCGAGGACATAATAGGTCTCAGATTTATGTTTCATCAGAAAGCTGGCACCTTCAACAGTGCAGCACTCCCTTAGCCCATCCAGTCTATGCCATCTCTCTAGTCCCATTCCCTTGCTTGCTCTCTGTAACATCCCACGATGTGCAGGTTAGGGAGATTAGCAGGGTAAATACATGGGGTTACAGGGATAGGGCCTGGATATGATGCTCTGTCGGAGAATCCGTGCTGGTTTGATAGGCCAAATGGCCTCTTTGTGCACAGTAGGGATTCTACAATTCTATAAACTCTGCAAGTTTATTTCCCTCAAATGCCCATCCAATTTCCTTTGCAAATCATTAATCATAATCTTCAGACAATAATCTTTATATATATTGTTTTCAAACCTCTTCTGCTTTCTCCTTAATCTTACTCTGCTTCACAGATCCTCCCAAATAAAAACTATAGATTTTCATCTCTGCAATTGGCCTGGTGAATCTGTGCTGTTTGCTCTCTATGGGTTAAATGCCCTTTCCATATTCGGACAGCATTCAGTACGCCAACTGTTGTCTAACATTTAATTAGTAGATTCAACAGCAGAGGACAGGAGCCTCACACATCTGCCAATTAATGATTTGTATTTGTCTTCATGTAACTTTTGAAATGTTTTCCCAATATTCGAGTCAGACGAGGAACCGTGGAAGTCAGTGTTTCCTAACTCAGTGAGGTTGTGGGGTCCCAGTGGCACCTTGGACAAATCATTGTTAGAAGGATGCATTATGGGTATCACATGACATGGTGCACCATTGGGTGGCTGTGGCAAAATGGCCAGCCTTTTGCTGTCTTGTCCACCTTCCCCACACCCCACTTTTCCTGAAAGTGTCGATTCCCTTTCCGACATTCTCTAGTTACCATTATTCATGAGAAGCCATGACAGACTATTCAACCAGGGAGCACAGAACGCATCAGAACCCAATTTTCTCTTTGTTTGGCTGGAGATCTTGGCTTCTGAGCAGGAGTGGGAATCCTAGATGACTCTCTCTCTGTCTCTCATTCACCCAGGTATGGGGGTGGACTGACGTAAAGATGCATCTCCGCAGACTTCATTCGAAACACAAAATGATTTACTATTAGAAGAAGAATTGTACCACAGCCTACAGCAGTCGTGAGGCTGCACTTGGGGTCCCTACATGTTTCTTGCCTGAGAGAGAGGACTCCATTCCCTGGGGTGTTTACCCATCTCCGTCGCAATTGGTCCACAAAGTCAAGTGACCCTAGCCCTGCTGTGTTCCCTTTGAGGGACAATCATCATAAAACACCAGGACTGGTTATACATGGAACGGGGTGAATTTGTGACTGTCTCCTGCATAGGAACAGGGGGAGGCCATTTACCCCTCAAGCCTGTTCCAGCAGTTATTGAGATCATGTCTGATCTGCAACATAACTCCATCTACCTACTGCGGCTCCAAAGAATTGAACTTGAAATAACTCTGTTTCTCTCTCCACAGACGCTGCCAAACTCAACAGGTTTTTCCAGCATTTTCTGTTTTTAGTCCATTTGCCTACCTTTTACCCACAAGCCTGAATATCTTTGGTTAACAAAAATCTACCAGTCTTAGATTTAAGATTAACAATTGATCTATCATCAATTGCCATTTGTGGAAGAGAATTCCAAACCTCTACCGCCCTTTGTGAGTAGGAATGTTTCTGAATTTGACTCCTATGAGGTCTATATTTAGTCTATGCCCAGTCCTACATTCCCCAATCTACCCAGTTTGTTCCTCTGACTATGTGAATAGTGCTGGCAGTATTGGATGAGATAGCCCCTTCAAGGGAGCCGCTCTACTTTTGCCCAGGGGCCCAGATGCCAATGGTCATGCTCCTGTTGATGAGGTCAGTGAACTCAGTGTGGGTCAGGGGTCATCTGAACCCAACCTGGCAGCCAGGGAGCTTTTGGAATGGGAGGGGTGTGGGATGGGGAGGGGGGTAGTCGGAGAGGGGGGTTGCAGGTGTGGGGAGGATGCTGGTTTTACATCTGGACACATTTTACGTCCCATTGAGGTGAACAGAAAGAAAGACTTGTGTTTATACACAGCGCTCCCCGTGAAGACTGCACTCCTCAAAATGCTTTGCAGCCAATAAAATACTTTCAAAGTGCAGCCATTTTTGTAACAGAGGAAACACAGCAACCAATTTGCGCACAGCAAGCTCTGATAAACAGCAATGTGATAATGGCCAGATAATATGTTTTCATATGAATATACAAATTGGGAGCGAGCAGGAGTAGGCCATTCAGCCCTGTCCTGCCTGCTCACCCATTCAATAGGATCATGGCTGACCTGGGGGCGGCACAGTAGCACAGTGTTTAGTACTGCTGCCTCACAGCGCCAGGGACCTGGGTTCGATTCCCAGCTTGGGTCACTGTCTGTGTGGAGTTTGCACATTCTCCCCGTGTCTGCATGAGTTTCCTCCGGGTGCTCCAGTTTCCTCTCACATTCTGAAAGATGTGCTGGTTAGGATGCATTGAACGGACTGTGGCGACGAGGGGAATGTCACCATAACTTCATTGCAGTGTTAATGTAAGCCTTACCTGTGACTAATAAATAAATAAACTGTGGTCTCAACTCCATTCTGCTTCCCACCATCGTACCTTTTGACTCCATTGTTTTCAAGAATCTATCTACTTCTGCCTTAAAAATATTAAATGACTCTGCTTTCACTGATGTTGATTTTTTAAAATTCTCTCACTGATGAGGGCATCGCTGGCTAGACCAGCATTTATTGCCCTTCCCTAATTGCCCCTTGAGAAGGTGGTGGTGAGCTGCCTTCTTGAAGCTGCAGGTACACCCACAGCGCTGTTAGGGAGGGAGTTTCAGGATTTTGACCCAACGACGGTGAAGGAACGGCCGGTATATTTCCAAGTCAGGATGGTGAGTGACTTGGAAGGGAGCGTGCAGGTGGTGGTGTTCCCCATGCGTCTGCTGACCTTGTCCTTCTAGATGGTAGAGGTTGCGGGTTTGGAAGGCGCTGTCTAAGGAACCTTGGTGAGTTGCGGCAGTGCATCGTGTAGATGGTACACACAACTGCTACTGAGCATCGGTGGTGGAGGGATTGAATGTTGAAGATGGTGGATGAGGTGTCAATGGATTGAGGGATAATTATTGAACACAGGAGTGAGCTCCCTACTCTTTTTCAAGGTATTGCATGAGACAACTACTCAACCAGACTGACGGGGGCCTCAGGTTAATGTCTCATCCAAAAGGCTGCACCTCCAGCAACGCAGCACTCCCTCATTACTGCATTTGACTGAGAGCTGTGTTGCAGGGGCAGTGGCTAAATCTGGCAATCCATCCCTTCCCATCATTTTTCTGCCCAGCAAAGTTAAAATTACCCCAGACACTTTCCCGCCAGGGCTATGTGTTGTTTTAAATTGAGAATTGAAATGACTCCTCAGAGGCCGGAGCCCCTTCCCCAGATTCCCTTCATTTATTAACTCAATTCCACTTCTAAGAGCGCTGCAGGTACACAGTCAGAATCCAGAGTGTCAGTAGCCCTGACACTCCTCAATATATACACAGGTGAGACTCCCTGATGGGGCAAGCAATCGTTACCTCAATCAGGGAGCTCAGACTCCAAGAGATCTTATGGGCTTCATTGAGGTCATTACAATAAACACTGCACTTTGTTTAAATAATTGCTTCCTTTTCCCCCAGTTCCATCAATTCTTTTCCAAACGGCTTGACCACAGGTAGTGGTTCAGAGCGGGGTTACAGAATGGGTGAGTGAGTGAGTGAGTGAGTGATTTGATTTATTATTGTCACATGTATTAGTATACAGTGAAAAGTATTGTCTCTTGCATGCTATACAGACAAAGCATACCGTTCATAGAAAAGGAAATGAGAGGGTGCAGAATGTAGTGTTACAGTCATAGATAGGGTGTAGAGAAAGATCAACAACGTGTGAGGTGGGTCCATTCAAAAGTCTGACAGCAGCAGGGAAGAAGCTGTTCTTGAGTGAGTGAGTGATTGAGTGAGTGACCAAGTGAGTGGGCAAGTGAGCAGGCGAGTGAGTGAGCGAGTGAGGGGGTGAATGGGTGAGTGAGTGAGCGAGTGAGCAAGTGAGTGGGTGAGTGAGTGAGTGAGTGAGTGAGTGAGTGAGTGAGTGAGTGAGTGAGTGAATGGGTCAGTGAGTGACTGAGTGAGCAAGTGAGTGGGTGAGTGAGTGAGTGAGTGAGGGGGTGTGAGTGAGTGAGTGAGTGAGTGAGTGGGTGAGTGAGTGAGGGGGTGAGTGAGTGAGTGAGTGAGTGAGTGAGTGAGTGAGTGAGTGAGTGGGTGAATGGGTCAGTGAGTGACTGAGTGAGCAAGTGAGTGGGTGAGTGAGTGAGTGAGTGAGTGAGTGAGTGAGTGAGGGGGTGAGTGAGTGAGGGAGTGAGTGGGTGAGTGAGCGGGTGAGTGAGTGAGTGAGCGAGCGGCTGAGTGAGTGAGGGGGTGAGTGAGTGAGTGAGTGAGCAGGTGAATGAGTGAGTGAGCGAGTGGGTGAGTGAGCGAGTGAGTGAGTGAGTGAGTGAGTGAGTGAGCGAGCGAGCAGGTGAATGAGTGAGTGAGCGAGTGAGTGAGTGGACGAGTGAGTGAGTGGACGAGTGGGTGAGTGGACGAGTGAGTGAGTGGACGAGTGAGTGAGTGAGCTGCATTAAGACGCACATCATTCCGAGGGTTGCTGGTTGCCTCAGGGTTGATGACTATATCTCCTCTGATTTCACCCAGCTCCCTCTTTGCCGGTGTGTACAATAACTGCCAGTTTTACGGTTTGATGCCAACAGTGCTAAATTATTGAATAGAATATTTGAAGAAGGAAAATCAATAGGATAAGACAGCAAAAAGCAGAACAAGGATATTAAGATGCAGTATCAATCTTTAATTCCTCCATATTTGCCCACTCCAATCCTCTCTGCTCCCCACCCCCCGACCCTGCTTGCTAATGTTGCGCCCCCCCCCATCCACCTCTGCATTAACAGGGGACATTTCACGGGTCATTGTCTGGCACCCTGCATTACACTCGGTACAATTTCTGTCGCAGCAGAGAAGCGAGGAGGATTAACCGAGGGTTGGTAAAGTGATGAAGATTTTGGATGGAGCGGATAGGGAATGGCTACTTCCAATGAAACAGCACTGGGATTCCCAGTCTGTCAGTGAGGGAGTGTGAGTGGAGGGATAGACGAATGTGTTTGTGCTGTCGGAAACGCTTTATCGCAGATTGGCAGGTGCAGTAGGTTAGAAAAGCAGAAAGTGCTGAATAAACTCAGCAGGTCTGGCAGCGTCTGTGGAGAGAGAAACACAGTTAACGTGTGAAGTCCGTACGACTCTTCTCTCAGAATTCCTACTTGGGGCAGAAGGTTATTGGACAATGAGAAGAGAAAGGTGTCAAAATGTAGACCAGTGCTCCAAACCCACTTGGGCAAAGGTCTCTGGGTAGTGGTGAGGAGTTCCGGCAGAATGTTTTTTGCACAGAGGGTGGTGGGTGCCTGGAACTCGCTGCCGGGGGAGGCAGTGGAAGCAGATATGACAGTGACTTTTAAGGAGTGTCTTGACAAATACATGAATAGGATGGGAATAGAGGGATACGGTCCCTGGAAGGGTCGGGGGTTTTAGTTCAGTCGGGCAGCATGGTCGGTGCAGGCTTGGAGGGCCGAAGGGCCTGTTTCTGTGCTGTAATTTTCATAGAATCCTACAGTGCAGAAGGAGTCCATTCAGCCTATCGAGTCTGCACCAACCACAATCCCAACCAGGCCCTATCCTCATAGTCCCATGCATTCACTCTAGCAAGTCCCCCTGATATTAAGGGGCAATTTAGCATGGCCAATGCACCTAACCTGCACATCTTTGGAGTGTGGGAGGAAACCGGAGCACCCGGAGGAAGCTCATGCAGACATCGGGAAAACGTGCAGACTCCGCACAGACAGTGACCCAAGCCGGGAATTGAACCCGGGTCCCTGGCGCTGTGAGGCAGCAGTGCTAACCACTGTGCCACTGTGCAGCCCCTACGTGCCGCACCACTTTCTTTGTTCTTTGATCTTTTTTCATACTGGGTGGGTGGGGAGAGGTGGGGCGCGGGTGGGTGGGTGCTGAGAACAACTTCACTACCACAGCTCTGCCGCCAATTTGGGCACAGCAAGATTCCATAATGGGATGAACGATAAGAGAAACTCTGCATCAACCGATCGGGCCGAATGGCCTGTTTGTGTGCTGTACATTCTGTGATAATAATCTGTTCTTTCGATTGGTTGAGGAATGTATGTTATCCGGTACACCGGGGCAGAGTTCCCCTGTCATTCTTCAAAGAAAAATGCAATGGAATCTTTCAAATCCACCCGCTTTAACATCTGACCTGAAAGGTGGCACCTCAGGACAGTGCAGCACTCCCTCCGAACCCCCATTGGCAAGGTCAAACGGATTGCATATCCTCGCGCTGAAGCGGGACTTGAACCCAGGGCCTTGAGAGACGAGTCCTATCCAATGAGCCAAGCTGACGCAGCATAAGCGGGAGTGTGTTTCAAAGCATTTTCCCATTCCGAAAGCAGCCCTGCGTGCTGGCTAACCTTTGCTGTCAAGCGATGGTTGACAGCCAACACTTGATTTTATTGCCCTGTAAAATACTCTTAAGTGGATGAAAAAGCTAAATGTGAGCCTCTAATGGTGCTTTTATATAAATCCTGCCGCACAGGTTCCACAATTAGATAGCACTGCAGAAAGTAAACATAACTGCCATTATAAGTCGGATTCTTGCTGGGCTCCCCATTCCGTGGCACTTCCTGGGAACTCTGGGGTCCATCTGACAGACACTCAGACCCCAGCATGTCTGCTTAAGGGCATTGCGAAGCTCTGGGTTCAGTGTGTGACCCAGTCTTACACTGCACTGCATTCCCCACACATCACAGACAACACATGTCCCTGTCTATCTGTCCAGCCATCTATCTTTGCTGGCATTTTCTATGATTGCTGGCTATAGCTGTACTGATACAAGGAACACATTTGTATGTTTGTGTGTCCGTTAGTACATCTATGCACATTTTACTGTCAGTGCGTTTGTGTATTTGAACATGAGTTTAAATTATAGTTATGTGGGTATGTTTATGTGAGTTGCCGGTGTATTTCATAGAATCATAGATTCCTTGCAGGGCAGAAGGAGGCCATTCGGCCCATCGAGTCTACACTGATAACAATCCCACCCAGGCCCTATTCCCGTAACCTCACATGTTTACCCTGCTAATCCCCTGATACTCGGGTCAATGTAGCATGGCCAATCAACCTAACCGCCTGATTGGCTGTCTGTTACAGAGCCCTCCTGATTGGCCGCCTGTTATATAGTCTGCCTGATCGGTCGCCTGTTACACAGCCCGCCTGATTGGCTGCCTGTTACACAGCCCGCCTGATTGGCTGCCTGTTACACAGCCCGCCTGATTGGCTGCCTGTTACACAGCCCGCCTGATTGGCTGCCTGTTACACAGCCCGCCTGATTGGCTGCCTGTTACAGAACCTGCCTCAATTCCAGATATTCACTTCAACCATTCCCTTTGATAGCGAGTTCCACATTCTCCCCCACTCCCCGCGGGAGCGAGTTCCATTCTCCCCACTCTCTGTGGGAGCGAGTCCCACATTCTCACCACTCCCTGTGGGAGCGAGTCCCACATTCTCCCCACTCTCTGTGGGAGCGAGTTCCACATTCTCCCCCACTCCCCGCGGGAGCGAGTTCCATTCTCCCCACTCTCTGTGGGAGCGAGTTCCACATTCTCCCCCACTCCCCGCGGGAGCGAGTTCCATTCTCCCCACTCCCTGTGGGAGCGAGTCCCACATTCTCCCCACTCCCTGTGGGAGCGAGTCCCACATTCTCCCCACTCTCTGTGGGAGCGAGTCCCACATTCTCCCCCACTCCCCGCGGGAGCGAGTTCCATTCTCCCCACTCCCTGTGGGAGCGAGTCCCACATTCTCCCCACTCTCTGTGGGAGCGAGTCCCACATTCTCCCCACTCCCTGTGGGAGCGAGTCCCACATTCTCCCCACTCCCTGTGGGAGCGAGTCCCACATTCTCCCCACTCTCTGTGGGAGCGAGTCCCACATTCTCCCTACTCCCTGTGGGAGCGAGTCCCACATTCTCCCCACTCCCTGTGGGAGCGAGTCCCACATTCTCCCCACTCTCTGTGGGAGCGAGTCCCACATTCTCCCCACTCCCTGTGGGAGCGAGTCCCACATTCTCCCCACTCCCTGTGGGAGCGAGTCCCACATTCTCACCACTCCCCATGGCAGTGACTTCCACATTCTCACCACTCCCTGTGGGAGCGAGTTCCACATTCCCCGCCCCCCCCCCCCCCCACTCCCCGCGGGAGCGAGTTCCACATTCCCCCCCCCCCCACTCCCCGCGGGAGCGAGTTCCACATTCCCCCCCCCCCCCACTCCCCGCGGGAGCGAGTCCCACATTCCCCCCCCCCCCCCCCCCCCCCCACTCCCCGCGGGAGCGAGTTCCACATTCCCCCCCACTCCCCGCGGGAGCGAGTCCCACATTCCCCCCCCCCCCACTCCCCGCGGGAGCGACTCCCACATTCTCACCACTCTCTCAGTGAAGACATTTGTCCTGAATTCCCCTCATGCATTTATTGACAGTTATCTTATCATCAATGCCCCCTCGCCTGCAAGTGGAAACATCTTAATCCCCAGTCTGTTCAATCTTTCCTGATCTCTACAACCTCTCAGTTCTTGTAACATTTTACTAAGCCGAGTCTGCAGCTCTCCAGTGCCTCTGTCTCCTTTTCAGAATGTCTTCAGACTGCTCCAAGCTTGCTTTAATCAAGCTTCAATAAAGAGCAGGCAAGGTTGAGAATGAGCTGCTTATTCACTACTATCCATGCACACCATTGTGCCAAGCCATTATCCACCCTACACATCCTTTCATGACTCACCCTGCAGTTCCTTCAACATTATTTATTCTGAGTGACCAGTTGCCAACAAGACGTTTTTGCAGACTCTATTTAGAATCATAGAATCCCTACAGTGCAGAAGGAGGCCATTTGGCCCATCGAGCCTGCACTCACAACAATCCCACGCAGGTCCTATCCCCGTAACCCCCACACATTTACCTGGTAGTCCTCCCGACACTAAGGGGCAATTGTGCATGGTCCAATCAACTATTTAACATCAGCATAGGCTCCAAAAGCAAATGTATTGCTCCCCAGTTACTGTACTAGCTGCCAACAGGTGATTCCACAATTTTCCCCCACAGTCTTCTTCTGCCAGCGATAAAGATTGACACCCTTCTGAGCTTTCTTGGATTCTCAAGGACTTCAGGAATAATGTGCTAGTTGCTGCTGCAATGCCATTCGAGACAAAGGTTGATTGACACCCCATCCACCCCCTTCAACATCCACTCCCTCCATCACCAATGCACAGTGGCCGCCGTGTGTACCATCTTCAAGATACACTGCAGCAACTCACCAAGACACCTGAGGCAGCACCTTCCAAACCCACGGCCCCTTACCATCTGGAAGAACAAGAGCAGCAGATACCTGGGAACGCCACCGCCTGCAAGTTCCCCTCCAAGTCGCTCACCACCCCAACTTGGAAATATATCGGCTGTTCCTTCACTTTCACTGGGTCAAAATCCTGGAACTCCCTCCCTAACAGCACTGTGTGTACCTGCACCACATGGACCGCAGCAGTTCAAGAAGGCTGTACATCACCAACTTCTCAAGGGGCAATTAGGACTAGGCAATAAATGCTGGCCTAGCCAGTGACGCCCAAGTCCCATGAAAGAAAATAAAAGAAAGCAATACCAGGAGGAAAGAAAGTCATGGGGGGAGCCCTTCGTGAGGTGTGTGGGTCTTTTTTCTCATTTTCTGGTTGGGAACAGTTGGAGATGAGAAGTCAGAGTCTTAATGTCCCAGCAGAAGACCATTTGGACTTCGAGTGCATGCTAAGTCATGTGTTACAAGCTCCAGACCTCCAATAAAGAGCTCCCATTGTTAAGTCTTCAAGGCCCATCTTGTGGTCTTTCTTACACTTTGCACTGTGATACCCAAACGTAATAAGCCAGCCAGAACTGGTGACCCTAGCCATGATTCACAGGTGGGAATGAACTATGACTGGGTCAAAGCTAACTCATCTGGGGGTCGTAGGCTTGAGACCCACTCCTGGGTCCGGGCAGTACTGAGGGGGAGCTGTGTGCGAGTCCTTCTGCGCAGACTGTTAAATGGAGGCCCTGGTTGGTCTTGAGGCCTGTTCTTGTGGAAGGGCGGGGGAATTATTCAACCTCCTTTCGCTCGCGCCCCCAACATTTCACTCTTCTGGTTGGTGAGATCTTGCTGTGCTTGTACGTGGCTGCTGTTGTCATGGCAACGACACGACTGCACTTCACGAATAGAAGCAACTCAGCGGCCATGAAGTGCCTTGGGAATTCCGAAGACCTGAAAGATGCTGTTTAAATGCAAAACTCTTCCTCGCTGACTGGAACTCAGCCGCCTGGCTCTGTGTGTGTGTTTCGAAAACACTTTTGATTCCTTTATCTCATTGTGTGTGTGTGGGAGTCATAGACATCACAACATTTAACCAAATGTATGGAAAGCACTCCCTCTGCTTAGCTATTGTTATTTCCATGAAACATATCCTTCACTTACAGAAGAAAGGAATATTTTTCTCATCACTTTTCTCCTCCTCTTCCTGACATGCCTGTGACACCCTTGACGCCTCTCAATTTCTCTCTTCGTAAAATGTGGGCATGGTTGGCCTTAATCACCCAAACCCAGCTGCCCAGGGAAGACGGCAGTGGGCTTCCTTTTTCTGAATTCTGCTGAATTTTAGACTCTTGTCGGTGAAGTGGGACCTGAACCTGTAACTTTCTAACTGCGAGGTGGGAGTGTCATCCACTCAGCCATTGCTGACGCCTTTAAACCAACCCTTTCCTGTCTCTATGGGTGGCACGGTGGCACAGTGGTTAGCGCTGCCGCCTCACAGCGCCAGGGACCCGGGTTCAATTCCCAGCTGGGGTCACTGACTGTGTGGAGCCTGCACATTCTCCGTGTCCGCGTGGGTTTCCTCCGGGTGCCCCGGTTTCCTCCCACAGTCCGAAAGACGTGCTGGTTAGGGTGCATTGGCCGTGCTAAATTCTCCCTCAGTGTACCCGAACAGGCGCCGGAATGTGATGACTGGGGGATTTTCACAGTAACATAATTGTAGTGCTAATGTAAGCAGACTTGTGACACTAATAAATAAACTTTAAACTTTTCAATAGGAATCTCAGGATCGTGATCCGTACAGGGGAAGAATGCAACGGTGCTCTTCCTGAGGTCCATAGTTATCCCTTACCCAACATCCTGAACACATCAAGTAGCATCGAGGTAGAATTTAGCATGGTCAATGCACATAACCAGCACGTCTTTCGGACTGTGGGAGGAAACTGGAGCACCTGGAGGAAACCCATACAGACACGGGGAGAACATGCAGACTTGCACGCACAGTGACCCAACCCGGGAATCGAACACGAGGGTCCCTGGCGCTGTGAGACAGCAGTGCTAACCACTGCGCCACCGTATGGAGAATTAAACTGCTACGTAAGAGCTTCCAATCACCTCTGCCACAATTCTGAGCTCTGAAAGGCAATACAGACAACCCAACAACTTCCCCTGCAGGGGGTGCTGACAGACAGGAACGGGGGGGTAGGGTGGTACATAGTGCCCATCAGTGTTAATGCCCTCCAAGATAGTACCCCATGCCCCTTGTCCCTGACCCTCTTGCTGGCGTCTCCCAGCTGTACCCATCCAAAGTTCCAGGACTACCTGAAGTCCATGTGGCTTCTTCATGGGGATTGGTTGTAGGGGGCGCTACTATCCTCTGGGACTACAGAGCTGTCCATCGATCAGACAGTTCCCTATGGTGGGGCTTCCTTTCCCTGAGGGGCAGAAGTCCCACTCTGCTTTAATTGAGGCCGGTTCCAATGTCTTATCGCTGTGATGCAGCTGGATCTCATATCGATGAGGTGAGGACTGACTTTCAGGTTTAAGATTACTCGTTCCTGCCTCCCCAAGCCCCCCAGAAGGAAAAAGCAGTTCAGAATTTTCAAATGCCAGTAATAATTAATAATACTGGCAGCGCCAATACTGGAGTTAAACTTCAGAACAGTTTGGACAAGTTTTACTGATACTTCCATTCTCCCTTAGAGCCTGAAAATCCCAAGTTTAATCCCCGACCTGTGTCGAATTGGCTGTTCTGTATGAGTTGGGCAGGGGGCAGATTGGCAGAGGGTCCACCACTGTCTTCAGATACCCCACTAGCAAAGGAGGAGGGCGAGAGTGACCCAAATTCTCGACAAAAGCTGGACAGGTTATTGAGTAGCTTTTTGATTTGATTTGATTTATTAACGTCACATGTATTAACATACAGTGAAAAGTATTGTTTCTTGCGCGCTATACAGACAAAGCATACCGTTCATAGAAAAGGAAATTAGAGGCTGCAGAATGTAGTGTTACAGTCATAGCTAGGGTGTAGAGAAAGACCAACTTAATGCGAGGTAGGTCCATTCAAAAGTCTGATGGCAGCAGGGAAGGAGCTGCTCTTGAGTCGGTTGGTACGTGACCTCTTTTGTGTATTTTCCCTGACAGAAGAAGGTGGAAGAGAGAATGTCCGGGGTGCGTGGGGTCCTTGATTATTCTGGCTGCTTTTCTGAGGCAGCGGGAAGTGTGATGCGCGATATAACTCACGAGGCTAGAGATGCTCGAGGAAATAAAGGCTTCTATTGACTACTACAATAGAGCGACCATATATAATACACGATCCCAGACTAAAGGGTCCCAGACAGAGCAGTGACCTTTATACCTCTCCCAGGAGGCGGAGCCCGACTGGGATGTACCATAAGAACTATATTACAGGTAGAACAGCCCAACCCTAACCCCAACAGTAACATGTAGAACAGCCCAACCCTAACCCCAACAGTAACATATATACAGACTCATAGTACTGGCCAGACCCTGGCTCAGCACTACCTGGTGGGAACCAACGATGGTTCACCACAAAGTGTAGACAGAGTCAATGGATGGGAGGCTGGTTTGCGTGATGGACTGGGTATCATTCACGATCCTTTGTAGTTTCTTGCGAGGCCAGGCATGTATAAGTGGATGAGGTACAGGAGGCTTGGGGAGTTGGGGGCGGGGGGGATGGAGGAGGAGGAGGCAAGGAAAATGAAACCCCAACCAGTTAACGGCGCAATCAAAAAAAGAAAATCACTTCCATGTCGTACAAGTGAAGAGCGAAGTGAAATGAATTGTGTGAAAGGCAGAATGCTGGTCTTCTTGTGGCCTTACTGAGTGTTATTAAAATGATAGATATTTTATTGTCTGCTGTTTACAACACGCTGAGCTTTCTGTATCAGCGCTGACAGATAGGAATATAGATTTGATCAGCGATGTATGTGAGATTACTGCCTGAATTTTTTTGATATAAATTCTGACCCAGTCCAGCCCATGAGGACTTTTAATAAAATATTTTGACCCTAACCTCCAGACAACCAGCGATTCCAAGAAGCTTCTCCTGTCAGTCTTGCATGACCACACTGTCGAGAGTCTTCACAAAGAGGGATGAGCAGTTCAGCTTTGATGGCCGTGTACATAGAGGATGGGCCTGACTCTCCAATTCACATTTCCCTGAAGCAAGAGGCTGCGCTGGATTCCAAGTGGCTGCCCTCCTTGCCTGGACTCTACTCAGGCTGGTATAAGGCTGGATTTTCCTTCATCCCATGGCGTCAGGTTCAGAGGTAGGATGGAAAACAAAGGGTGTCATGGTGGCACAGTTGTTAGCACTGCTGCCTCACAGCGCCAGGGACCTGGGTTCGATTCCCGGCCTTGGGTCACTGTCTGTGTGGAGTCTGTACATTCTCCCCGTGCCTGCACGGGTTTCCCCCGGGTGCCCAAGTTTCCTCCCACACTCCAAAGATGTGCAGGTTAGGTTGTTTGGCTGTGCTCAATTACCCCTCAGCGTAGGGGCACTAGCTAGGATAAATGCATGGGGTTATGGGGATAGGGCCTGGCTGGGATTGTTGTTGGTGCAGACTTGATGGGCAAATGGCCTCCTTCTGCACTGTAGATTCTATGAAACACAATACATTTGGCCGACTCTATCAATGCCACCCCACTTCTGAGCGATCTTTGTGAGGGGGCTGGTCAACGTGTCAGGGCAACCCACCAGCAGACACCAGTAATGGGTCAAAGGGAGGAACAATGATGGTGCCACTGGGAACTCCGCAGTAGCGGACCGGGCGGAGTCTGGAGCCTGGAATTGAACAGGAGGCAGCCTCCCGGTGCCAGGGTGGGGCTGGGGGAGAGGGACACTCAAATCCCCCTCTCCAATACCCCAAAATGGACCCACTGGGATGCGAAGGTTAAAGCCATGGTCACATACTCCATGCTATGATGGGGAGGCGTGGCTTAGTGGTATTAATCCAGAAATTAGGCTAATGTTCTGTGGACCTGTGTTCGAATCCCGCCACGGCAGATGGTGGAATTTGAATTCAATAAAAATATCTGGAATTAACAATTTACTGATGACCATGAAACCATTGTTGATTGTCAGAAAAACCCATTTGGTTCATGAATGTCCTTCAGGGAAGGAAATCTGTCAGCCTTACCTGGTCTGGCCTACATGTGAGTCCAGAGCCACAGCAATGTGGTTGACTCTCAACTGCCCTCAGGCAACTAGGAATACAGTCATAGGGTCATAGAGGTTTACAGTGTGGAAGTTGGCCCTTTGGCCCAACTTGACAATGCTGCCTTTTTTGTACCATTAAGCTAGTCCCAATTGCCCACATTTGATCCATATCCCTCGATACCCATTTTACCCATTTAACTGTCTAAATGCTTTTTAGAACATAGAACATAGAACAGTACAGCACAGAACAGGCCCTTCGGCCCACGATGTTGTGCCGAGCTTTATCTGAAACCAAGATCAAGCTATCCCACTCCCTATCATCCTGGTGTGCTCCATGTGCCTATCCAATAACCGCTTAAATGTTTCTAAAGTGTCTGACTCCACTATCACTGCAGGCAGTCCATTCCACACCCCAACCACTCTCTGCGTAAAGAACCTACCTCTGATATCCGTCCTGTATCTCCCACCACGAACCCTATAGTTATGCCCCCTTGTAATAGCTCCATCCACCCGAGGAAATAGTCTTTGAACGTTCACTCTATCTATCCCCTTCATCATTTTATACACCTCTATTAAGTCTCCCCTCAGCCTCCTCCGCTCCAGAGAGAACAGCCCTAGCTCCCTCAACCTTTCCTCATATGACCTACCCTCCAAACCAGGCAGCATCCTGGTAAATCTCCTCTGCACTCCTTCCAGCGCTTCCACATCCTTCCTATAGTGAGGTGACCAGAACTGCACACAATATTCCAAATGTGGTCTCACCAAGGTCCTGTACAGTTGCAGCATAACCCCACGGCTCTTAAACTCCAACCCCCTGTTAATAAAAGCTAACACACTACAGGCCTTCTTCACAGCTCTATCCACTTGAGTGGCAACCTTTAGAGATCTGTGGATATGGACCCCAAGATCTCTCTGTTCCTCCACAGTCTTCAGAACCCTACCTTTGACCCTGTAATCCACATTTAAATTTGTCCTACCAAAATGAATCACCTCACATTTATCAGGGTTAAACTCCATTTGCCATTTTTCAGCCCAGCTTTGCATCCTATCTATGTCTCTTTGCAGCCTACAACAGCCCTCCACCTCATCCACTACTCCACCAATCTTGGTGTCATCAGCAAATTTACTGATCCACCCTTCAGCCCCCTCCTCTAAGTCATTAATAAAAATCACAAAGAGCAGAGGACCAAGCACTGATCCCTGCGGCACACCGCTAGCAACCTGCCTCCAATCCGAAAATTTTCCATCGACCACCACCCTCTGTCTTCGGTCAGACAGCCAGTTGCCTATCCAATCGGCCAACTTTCCCTCTATCCCACACCTCCTGACTTTCATCATAAGCCGACCATGGGGGACCTTATCAAACGCCTTACTAAAATCCATGTATATGACATCAACTGCCCTACCTTCATCAACACACTTAGTTACCTCCTCAAAAAATTCTATCAAATTTGTGAGGCACGACTTGCCCTTCACGAATCCGTGCTGACTATCTCGGATTAATCCGCATCTTTCTAAATGGTCGTAAATCCCATCCCTAAGGACCCTTTCCATCAATTTACCAACCACCGAAGTAAGACTAACCGGTCTATAATTACCAGGGTCATTTCTATTCCCTTTCTTAAACAGAGGAACAACATTCGCCATTCTCCAGTCCTCTGGCACCATCCCCGTGGACAGCGAGGACCCAAAGATCAACGCCAAAGGCTCTGCAATCTCATCCCTTGCCTCCCACAGAATCCTAGGATACATTTCATCAGGCCCAGGGGACTTATCGACCTTCAGTTTATTCAAAACTGCCAAGACATCCTCCCTCCGAACATCTATTTCCTCCAGCCTATTAGCCTGTAACACCTTCTCTTCCTCAAAAAAAAAGACAAAATTACACCTGCCTCTACTACTGCCTCTGGCAGCTTGTTCCAGACACTCACCAGAGTCCCAGTCTATCCAGCCTCTCCTTATAACTCAAACGTTGGATGGGCAATAAATGCTGGCCAGCCAGCGACGCCCATGTCCCACGAATGAATTTTAAAAATAGGATTTTCCACTCCATAATGATCGCCTGACAGAGGTTGCTGTGTATGTTGGGGCATGCCCCTTTAAGAGAATGGGTCAGGTGACCCAGGTCTCAAACTCCACCCAGGGTGGAGCTTGCCTGGACAGTCTGGTGCTGACTGTGCTGGGAGAAAGATTTGTAATAAATTGTTCCCTCCAGCCTACCTCAGTACCTCGTGATTCCTGCCATTTACGGAGTCCAGGACAATGACATCACCCTTGCTCCCTCTCCTGATTGGCGGTGATGTGCAGTCAGTGGGCTGTGATTCTGTCCCGGCGCCAGTTATTATGTTTGAGGTCTGATATACTAAGACTGTGAGATTAGCTATCTCTATTTGTCTTCAGTATCAGGACAGAACTGAACAGTTTATTAAAGGGCATTAGAATTAGTGGGCAGCACGGTGGCACAGTGAGGCACTGCTGCCTCACAGCACCAGGGACCCAGGTTCGATTCCTGGCTTGGGTCACTGTCTCTGCGGAGTCTGCACATTCTCCCCGTGTCTGCGTGGGTTTCCTCCGGGTGCTCCAGTTTCCTTCCACAGTCCGAAAGGCATGCTGGTTAGGTGCATTGGCCGTGCTAAATTCTCCCTCAGTGTTACCCGAACAGGAGTGTGGCAACTAGGGGATTTTCACAATAACTTATTGCAGTGTAAGTCTACTTGTGACACTATAAATCAATTTAACCAGATTTTTTTTTTAACGACAATTACCTGTCATCATCATCCAGATATTTAATTGAATGCTTATTTCACCATCTGAAGTGGTGGGATTTGAACCCAGGATCTCTGGATTACTCGATCAGTGATGAAACCACTATGCCACTGCCTTCAGTTCTAGAAATGCAAACACTTCCAATACCATGGATTCTGCCCACATGCTCTTCTCAGCAAGGTGAGTGAATTAATGCCCATTAACACTTATATGATGAGTCACGTCACACTGTGGGACAGTGTCCGCTGGGAACGGGGTTGAAATTGTCTCAACGCATTTCACTGAAGACCCTCAAGGACGGTCAGGCGTACAAAGAGGGACATGGCCATTAGGCTTCATTTAGAGTGGATTTGATCTTTGTTAATGTCCTAACTATGTTCAGGGTTGCGTGTTTTTATCAAAAAGAAAGGAATGTGGTTTGCTCAAGGACATTGAAACTGACCCACAACAGGAGATGTTTTCTACACTGCACAGAGTACAAACTGAAAGTCAAACAGCAGCCTGTCCAACACCCTGATGACATCACCATCAAATCATGTGATCAGCTCTTAAAGCAACCTGCAACCCTTTTAAACATATAACAATTGTGGAATAGAATAGACACTCACTCCTGTTCCAGCATACTGAGTGCCAACAGGCAATCCAAATAGTGATTGTTTACCACCCTCTGTGTCTGCTGCAAATCCCTACAGTGCAGAAGGAGGCCACTTTGCCCATTGAATCTGCACCGACTCTCCGAAAGAGCATCTTACTCTGTGCCACCACCCTGCTCTATCCCAGTAACCCTACGCATTTAGCATGGCTAATCCCCCTAACCTACACATCTTGGGACACTGAGGAGCAATTTAGCATGGTTAATCCAGCTAACCTGCACAACTTTGAACACTAAGGGGCAATTTAGCATAGCCAATTCACCTAATCCGCACATCTTTGGACTGTGAGACGAAACTGGAGCACCCGGAGGAAAGCCACGCAGACACAAGAAGAATGTGCAAACTCCACGCGAACAGCCAGTCAAAATCGAACCTGGGTACCTGGTGGCTATGTGGCAGCAGTGCTAACCACTGTGCCATCGTGCCACCTTATAAATCCCTGTGAATCTCCTTGGCACCTTTTACTGTGCTGATGACACTGTATCAATGTAAAATGTTGGTGCTGTCATTGTTGGGCGATGCTTAGCATTATCCTGTTCCCATTTGACTCTCAAATGTATAGCCTTACTCTGCAGCAAGAAGGGAGGGCATTGTGAAGATGGCACTTGTTCAGGATTAACAACATCCCACATCCAGGAACCAGACGAATGGCCAATTCACCTTAGTAAGAAGTCTCACAACACCAGGTTAAAGTCCAACAGGTTTATTTGGTAGCAAATACCATAAGCTTTCGGAGCACTGCCCCTTCGTCAGATGGAGTGGAATTGCCCAGAGCATATTTGTTTGGAGCAGAAATGGAGCTTGTGCATTGCCCTTTTAAACAACACTTCCAGAAGAATTTTATTTCAATGCAAAGTTTAGATTGAGTGTAAACAGAACGAAATGATACGTCAGCGACAATTCCCCAATGGTACTAGCAGCTGCAATGAGAGAACATTCAGTTTTGTCAGGTAACTGCGTGAGGTATGAAATCTGATACCTAGAGACGGTGGTGTTGTGATATTGTCACTGAACCCCAAATCCACGGCATTGTGACCAACCCTAACCACCCTCTGGAATGGCCCAGCAAGCCACTTAGTCCCAGGGCAATTAGGGATGGGTAATAAATGCTGGCCCAGCCAGTGACGCCCACATCTTTTGATTTGATTTGATTTATTATTGTCACATGTATTCTGATACTGCGAAAAGTATTGTTTCTTGCATGTTATATAGACAAAGCATACCGTTCATAGGGGTGCATTTTACCGTCACGCCTGCCACGGGAATCGGGGCAGGCGAGGGGTGGACTGTGGAAAGCTCCGTTGACCTCGGGTGGGATTTTCCGGTTTCGGGGTGAGCGCGGCAGAACAATCCCGCCCGTAGAGGGAGAAAGAAATGAGAGATTGCAGAATGTAGTGTTACTGTCATAGCTAGGGTGTAGAGAAAGATCAACTTAATGTCAAAAGCCTGACCGCAGCAGGGAAGAAGCTGTTCTTGATTAAGGGAAAGATAAAGGAAAGGCTAAATTACTTGGAAAGGTGCAAAATCCATGGATTTTGGTATGGTATGGTATGATGTATGGTATGCTTTGTCTGTATAGCGCGCAAGAAACAATACTTTTCACTGTATCCCAATACATGTGACAATAATAAATCGGATCAAATGATGTGGGACTTTTAATTCAAATTTCACCATCTGTGAATGTGGGATTTGAACCCAGGACATCGCCTCTGCGTTACTACTCCAACGATGATACCAGTACGCCACTGCCTGCCTGATTCCTTCCTCTCAAGGATCTCAAAAACATGTAAATCTCTCCCCCACCCCCTACAAACTAAACACACTGATTGCCTCAGAGTTACTGCTTATTTTCCACTCCTCAATGTTGGTGATCACAAAAGGAGGCCATTTGGTCCATTATGCCTGTGCTAGCCCTTTGAAAGAATTTGGCTAATTAGACTCTCTGCTCGTTTCCCTTAGCTACTCAATATTTCCCCTTCAACTGTTTATCCATTTTCACTTGTTTCCAAAGTTCCTGTCGAATCTGCTCCCTTTCAGACAGTGCTTTCCAGAACACAACTCGCTGCGTAGAACACTTCCCCGTGTCTCCCTCTCTGATTCGTTCACCAATTATCTTAAAATCTCCACTTACCAACCCCCCAGACAGAGTTGTCCTTACTTACTCATCAAAACATTTCATAATATTACAGATTATTTTACGATGGGCCTTCATCATTGGGATGGGTTCCTTAAAGAAATAAATCAAATTGTCAGATTTTATGTGGAAGAAGGAATATTTACATTAAAAACATAAAATCACAGGAACAGGAAGAGGCCAAAGATCTCCACAATGTTTCCCCCATCAATTAGATCATAACTAACTTGTGCCTAAACTCACATCCATCTTTGCTCTATATCCTTTGATGCAATTGAATAAAAATTGGTCGATTTCAGTACTGAAATTTTAAATGACCCCACCGGCCGCTACAGGAGGAGAGGATCTGGGGCAGAGGTTTGTAAGTTCAAACCCTACTCCAGACCACAAAATGCACGCAGCACTGAAGGAGTGCTGCCCCATCAGATCAGTCAGTGCAACTTCACCTTCTCAAGGGCAATTTGGAATGGGAAGGTTTGGGTTCTGAAAGAACCAGTCATCTCCTGATCTCATTACAGCCTTGGTCAAACTTGGACCAAAGAGCTGAATGCCAGAGATGAGGCTAAAGTGACCACCCTTGATATCAAGAAAACATTTGACCAAATGTGGCATAAAGGAGCCCGAGCAAAACTGGAGTCAATGAGAATCAGGGGAAAATCTACTCAATGATCCATATTCAGAGAGGAAGATGGGTGTGATGGTTGGAGGTCAATCATCTCAACTCCAGGGCATCATTGTAGGAGTTCCTCAGGGTTGTGTCCTAGGCCCAACCATTCTCAGCTGCTTCTTCAAGAGGGGATGTTCGCTGATGACTGCACAATGTTCAGTTCTATTCACGACTCCTCAGATACTGAAGAAGTCCTTGTCCACATTCAACAAGACCAGGACAATATCCAGACTTGGGCTGATAAGTGGCAATTAACATTCACGCCACACAAATGTCAGGCGATGACCATCTCCAACAAGAGAGTACCTAACTACTTCTCTTTGACATTCAACAGCCATACCAATACTGAATCTCATGCTATCGACATCCTGGGGTCACTATTGAACCAGAGACTGAACTGGGCCAACTGTATAAATCCAAGAGCAGGTAAGAGTTAAAGTTTAGATTATTAGTGTCACAAGAGCTTGTCGGATGAGGAACGGTTGAGGACTCTGGGTCTGTACCCATTGGAGTTTAGAAGGTGAGGGGGGTTCTCATTGAAACTTACTGGATACTGCGAGGCCTGGATAGAGTGGACATGGAGGGGTTGTTTCCACTAGTAGGAAAAACTAGAACCAGAGAACACTACCTCTGGTGATCCTTTAAAACAGATGAGGAGGAATTTCTTCAGCCAGAGAGTGGTGAATCTGTGGAACTCTTTGCCGCAGAAGGCTGTGGAGGCCAGGTCATTGAGTGTCTTTAAGACAGAGATAGATAGGTTCTTGATTAATAAGGGGATCAGGGGTTATGGGGAAAAGGCAGAAGAATGGGGATGATAAAAAAATTAGCCATGGTTGAACGGCAGAGCAGACTCGATGGGCCGAGTGGCCTAATTCTGCTGCTGTGTCTTATGGTCTTACAAGTAGGCTTACATTAACACTGCAATGAAGTTACTGTGAAACTCCCCTAGTCGTCACACTCCAGCGCCTGTTCAGGTACACTGAGGGAGAATTTAGCATGGCCAATGCACCTAACCAGCACGTCTTTCGAACTGTGAGAGGAAACCGGAGCACCCAGAGTAAACCCACGCAGACACGGGGAGAATGTGCAAACTCCACACAGACAGTGACCCAAGCTGGGAATCGAACCCGGGTCCCGGGATATTGAAAGTGCATGATCAGCCATGATCACATTGAATAGTGGTGCAGGCTCAAAGGGCCGAATGGCCTCCTCCTGCACCTATTTTCTATGTATTTATATTAAAACCTATCTCAGTATTTGGTAACTCAGTGTCAATTTCATAGCCCTGTACGTTCTTGTGAGGTGCCCACTGCCTTGGGGTGTTTCACTGTATTAACATTACCGCAATTTCTGGTTGTATCCAGATACTATGTCCAATGGTGAGTTTTGTTGCAACCCTTAAGTTTGCACACAACCCTTGGTGGCAGTTACATAGTTGGCTGGGTCCTTGGCACATGCCCTGTGGAGTGTCACTCCATCCTGGCAGGCAGTTGGCATATTCTAAAATAGCTGAAGGGCTGAGAAGCACAAAAGGTGCGAGTGCGGCCAAGATTCTGATTCCACATTGCATGCTGAAAGTTAGACCTCCTACAGCATGGGACAGAGCAGGTGCACAGAGCAAGCTGGAAGGTGAGGGGTGCATGGATAAACAGGTCGCACTTTGATGCAAGCAACCTGTGAGTTGCCCATAAGGTACTGGGCACAGTCGGGCAATGTTCCTCTTCAGATCCCTGTGTATGTTGCATCCATCTGGTCTATTGTCCTGTGTGTGTGCGTGAATTTATGAGAGAGATTCTGTGTTTACATGTGAGTAGAAGTATACATGTGAGAGCTTATGTATGAGTATGTATATAATTTTGTGACAAAGTGTCTGCGGGAGGCAATGGTGTAATGGTATTGTCACTGAGTGAGCAATCCAGTAAGCCCAGGGTAATGCTCTGGGGTCCCAGGTTCAAATCCCACCACGTCAGATGGTGAAACCTGATTTTTAAGTGTGGCATGGTGGCACAGTGGTTAGCACTGCTGCCTCACAGCGCCAGGGACCATGGTTCAATTCTGGCCTTGGGTCCCTGTCTGTGTGGAGTTTGCCCATTCTCCCCGTGTCTGCGTGGTTTCCTCCGGGTGCTCCGGTTTCCTCCCACAGTCCAAAGATGTGTGGGTTGGGTTGATTGGCCATGCTAAATTGATCCTAGTGTCAAGGGGATTAGCAGGGAAAATGTGTGAGGTTACGGGAATAGGGCCTAGGTAGGATTGTGGTCGGTGCAGATTCGATGGGCTGAATGGCCTCCTTCTGCACTGTAGGATTCTACTGTATGTATATTTATATGTGTGAATGTTTGAATGTTTGTGCATGTGAGAGAGAGTCCACATGTGTGTCAGAATGATTATGAGTATAGGTGTCTTGGGTTTTAACTCTGTCCAGGTGGGTGAGTTTTGAATGAGTTAAAATCTCACCTGCCTGTGAGAGAGAGGATGTTTGAGTATATGTGAGAACATTGTGTGTATATGTAAGAGAGAGTCTGTCCTTTTAGTACAGATCAGTACAGGGGATATAACAATGTGAGTCAGAGTGTGTCTGTTAAGCTTGTGTTTGAGTGTGCCTATGTATTCCCCTTTTGCAACACTTAATACAGTGTGTGTGGGTGTGAGATTATGTCTGTGTGTATTAACCTGCATGTGCATTTCTGTTTAAAGTTCAATGTGGGCAGTGTGTCTGAATGCCTCTCTGTCTTTCTTATCTTGCCCTTTTAAGATTCAGCACTGGTTCTGTGTCTGTTATGTGTGTGCACGTTGCCCTTTTAATACTCAGTGCTGCAAGTGTGTGGGGGAAGGTCTGTCTGTTTGTTTATTGCCCTTTTAAGACTCAGTGCTGGCAGTACGTGTGTGCCAGCACTGTGTGTGTGTGTGTGTCTGTTTGCATGTGTGCACATTGCCCTTTCAATACTTAGTGCTGGCAGTGTGTATATGCCTTGCCCCTTTAAGACTCAGTGCTTTAAGGTTCTACTGGCACTGGGTGTGTGCATTGCCCCTTTAAGACTCAGTGCTGGCATTGTGTGCTATGTATTTGCATTGCCCCTTTAAGAGTGCTGGATCTGTGTGTCTGTGTGTGTGTGTGTGTGTGTGCATTGCCCTTTTAAGGCTCAGTGCTGGCTGTGTGTGTGTATGCATGCATGTGTGTGTATGCATGCAGTGCATGCATGCATTGTGTATGCATGCATGCACTGCCCCTTTAAGAGTCAGTGCTGGCACTGTGTGTATGTGTGTGTATGCATGCATTGCCCCTTTAAGAGTCAGTGCTGGCACTGTGTGTATGTGTATGCATGCATGCACTGCCCCTTTAAGAGTCAGTGCTGGCACTGTGTGTATGTGTGTGTATGCATGCATTGCCCCTTTAAGGCTCAGTGCCGGCAATGTGTGTTTGTGTGTGCATTGCCCCTTTAAGGCTCAGTGCTGGCACTGGGTGTGCTGTGAGCGTGTGTGTGCGCATTGCCCCTTTAAGGCTCAGTGCTGTGCTGTATGGCAATGCGGGCTGCTGGTGGGGACCGGCTCCCTCTAGTGCTTGGATCGCACTCTGCCGGGGAGTGAGAGCGAGAGCGAGGCTGGGGTTCCCATTGGATGCCTGGAGTTACATTCCATTCACCTAGATAGTGGCGAGGAGCAGCAGCAGGAACTGTGCTGGGAGCTAATTATGGCAAGGACACTCAGCCATTCACACAGTAAGTACTGCGATCCGGCCTGTTTGCCTCTGGTACATTGTACAACATCTCAAATGAAAGAAAGATACAAGATTGCCAGCTTTCTGAGACTGAAAGTGGCAGAGAGGAACGAGTCAGGCTTTCGTATCCATGTGTGATTTCTTTGTTACAACAGTTTTAATGCTTCAGTGGGGGGAAGAAAATGTGATGCATTTCCTTGGACTGGGGTTTTGTCTGTGTGTGTGTGAGAGAGAGAGAGAGCTGGGCGATTCTGGCTTGTGTAAGTTGGCAACAAGCAGTCGGGGGGGGGGGGGGGGGGTGTTTCAATGCAGTATTTTTTCCCCAAATGAGACTAGTTTTCATCTCCAGAGCTAAAAGCTAGCAAGTTGGAACAACAGAAGGGAATTGCTTGGAATTTCGAAGCTATTTTCTGATCTGCGGTGCCGCATGCCTTCGCTGTGTGTGTGTGTGTGTGTGTGTGTTGTAGTTGAAAAGAAGGGAGGAATGTCCATGTAGTTTAAACTGAGAGAGGGGAGGAATTTCCACTGAGTGGACTTCTTGAAAGCCCTGATCGAAGCGAGTGAGCGATGTGTTTAATGCCCCCCTCTTCTCCCTCTCTCCCTCTGCATCTGGACAACACACACAAGCGAGGGATCCGACACCCAGGGTGTTTGCAAAGCACACACTCCACCATGTCGGTGAATCCCTGTCAAAATCCAGCCCCAGACAAGAGAGATTTAAAATCAACTTGTTTCTAAGTGAGTACTTTTGATCTGCACATTTATTTTTCCATGTCTGATACATTTAGCTAGGGCTACATTGTTGTCTTTTCTTTACATAATATTACCCTCCCCTCTTGTGGAGAGAGGATGTGGGGAGATTTCCTTGTTGGCAGAAAGGGGGGCGGGGCGGGGAAGGGGGTGAAGGGGTTTGGGAAGGGGGGAGAAATGGACTGAAATGTCAGAATTGTGTCACATTGAGTTTCGCGGCGGGATTGAAATTGACATTCCTGAGAAAATCTTCGCTACTTTCACCCGATTGAACTTCTCGCTGGGGAGCGAACTGTGACTTTAAAAAAAACCATCTCATTTTCTGTACAGAAGTGATCTTATTCTTGTGTAAAGACACGTCGAGGAGGATCTGAGGAATTTTTGCTTTAAAAATAATAACGATTCCTAGTTTTAATGGTTATGTCCGGGGTTAAGGACTGTTTAATCGCTAAGTCTGTTAAACGCTGTTTCTAAATATATAATATATTTAAATGTTAGGTGTTTTTTTAACAGGGTATAGCGGGCATGTGTATGGGGTGGATCTGACAGATCAGTGTGTGAAATAGTCGATACGGTTTCAATCTCCCTGATTTATTCCCAATAAATGTATTGTACCTCTCTCTGTGAGGGTTCCCAAATGATCAAGGTTCAGGTGGGGAATGTGTGTGTGTGTGAGAGGAAATATGAAATGAGAAACAGTCTTTAACAGAATCAATCTTCATTACGCATTTCAGGACTGAGAATTTCTTTAGCATTAGCAAGCCGGCTCAAGCTCCCCCTGCCTGCCCAGATATTTTTTAACACGAGGATTGAAATAAGACGTTCCCTCTTTCAATCAGCTGGTGGTGTGGGGATGAGAGAGGCAGAAGCTGCCTTGTTTCGATGAGCAGTGCCTGGGATTTGGCTCCAGAGTTAGGGTGTCCCCCCTCCCCCCGGCTCTGTGTACAGGAGCTGAGGTGAGAGGTAGGTCCAGGTAGGATGGCAGCAGATATTGCTTCAGGGTGTGGGAGCAGTTATAGCCAGCATCACATCCTCAAGGTACACCAATCTGTGCGAAGCCGCATTATAGTCACAGCAGCTCGATTGGAAGGGAGGATCTTCCAGTCTGTAAACACTGTGTTTGTCTGTCTCTCTCCCCCCACCTTTGTCTGTCTTTGTCTTTCTCTCTCTCCTTGCACCCCCCCCCCCGACGCCTCTCCTTCGCTCCACAAGTCTCTCTCCCTCTGCCCCTGTCTCTCTCTCCCTCTCTCTCTCCCTCTGCCACCCCCTTCTTTCTCTGCCCCCCTCTCTCTCAGCGCCAATCTCTCTCCCTCTGCCCCTGTCTCTCTCCCCCCTCTGCTCCTGTCTCTCTCTCTGCCTCTGTCTCTCTGTGCCCCTGACACTCTCTATATCTCTCTGTCTGCCCCTGTCTCTCTCTCTCTCTTCCTCTGCCCCCTCTTTCTCTTTCCCTGTCTCTCTGCCTCTCAGCGCCAATCTCTCTCCCTCTGCCCGTCTCTCTTTCTTTCCCTGTCTGTCTCTCTCTGCCCCCCCTCTCTGCCCCCCCCTCTCTCTGCCCCCTCTCTCTGCCCTCTCTCTCTTTTCCCCTCTCTCTCTCTGCCCCTCTCTCTCGGCCCCCTCTCTCTCTGCCTCCTCTCTCTCTCTCTGCCCCTCTCTCTCTGTTCCTGTTTCACTCTCCCTCTCTGCTCCTGACTCTCTCTCTCGCACACTCTCTCTTTCTGCCCCCTCACAGCCTCTACCTCTCTCACTGCCCCGTCTCTCTCTGCTCCTGACTGACTCTCTCTCTCTCTCTCCCCCCCCCCCCCCCTTCCCCCAATCCTGTTGGGGTTATATTGAAGTATTTGGTGCTGGATTTGTTAACTGTGGCTGTATCTGGAGAAGGAGAGTGCCTCCACTCAACGATGCGTTCCTGGATGTTGAAATCCCGGAACAGTCACAGGGCAGAGAGGCGGATGAACACGGTTTTGACAAAAGATCACACATGTCCACTCACCCCGATCCCTATTCCAACAACTCTCCGTATCCCCCCCTCCTTCCCCACTGCAAACCCGGGGGATAATTCAGCGTTTTGTTCCGTCTGGATCTGTTTATACATTCCCAGACTGACTGCTGCAATGTTTGAGTCACTGTTGTTTCTGCAAAGATTGGCGGTGTGCTGGGAAAGTGTGAAATGTCCAAGTAACCCTCCAGACAGGGAGGGAGGGAGGGAACCTTCTGGAGACAAAGCTATTAGTAGCCAGCCCTGGAACGCCTGCTTAAACCATCCAAACTGCAGCTGAAAATAGAAAGAATTTTAGTTTTTTTTAAAGAAAGGCTGTGGAATGTTGATGCCAGGCTCCTCAAGGGGTTCCGGGAAGATGTGGCGGATGGTGTATTTTATGAAGCTTTAACTCTGGGACAAGGGCAGCTGTGGGGGTGTGAAGGAGGGAGGGAGACCAGAGTGATGTCTGGGTGCAGTGAAGGCTGTAAGACGGGGTGTCTGGCAGTCTAACACACACACTTGCCTGCAATCTGCATGTGGTGCAGTTACAGATCACTCAGGGTGCCCGGGTTGCTGTGGTAACGTGCACTTTTTACTTTTGCAGTCGGTACAGCCTCCAATTTCTTTCCACCACACCGGCTGACCCCAGAATCTCTCCCACTCTCACCGCCTGTCACTGGGGTGTGCTGGAAGGATTTACAAGTTAATACTCGGTCTTCTGCCTTCCATGGCACAGTGGTTAGGCACTGCTGCCTCACAGCTCCAGGGATCCGGGTTCGATTCCGGTCTCGGGTCACTGTCTGTGTGGAGTCTGCACGTTCTCCCCGTGTCTGCGTGGGTTTCCTCCGGGTGCTGCGGTTTCCTCCCACACTCCAAAGGTGTGCGGGTTAGGTGCATTGTCCATGCTAAATTGCCCAATAGTGTCCCGGGATACGTAGGTTAGAGGGATTAGTGGGGTAAATATGTGGGGTTACAGGGATAGAGCCTGGGTGGGAGTGTCAGTGTAGAGTCATAGAGGTTTCCAGCATGGAAACAGGCCCTTCGGCCCAACCTGTCCATGCCGCTCCTTTTTATTTAAGCCCTAAGCTAGTCCCAATTGCCCACATTTGGCCCACATCCCTCTATACCCATCTTAACCATGTAACTGTCCAAATGCTTTTTAAAAGACAAAGATTCAATGGGTTGAATGGCCTCCTTCTGCACTGTAGGGATTTTATGTTAGACCTCGGCCGCAGTCACCTTCATCTTTGCTTTTTGGATCATTCTCCTGGCTGTTTCAAAGCAGTTTCACATATCACCCCCATGGATTATCATAGAATCCCTACAGTGCAGAAAGAGGCCATTCGGCCCATCGAGCCTGCACTGACCACAATCCCACCCAGGCCCTATCCCTGTAACCCCACATATTCACCTTGCAGGCACATTAGCAACATTTAAGGGGCATCTGGATGGGTACATGACTAGGGAGGGAATGGAGGGATACGGACCGAGTAAGGGCAGAGGCTTTTTTATTAGTTTAGTTAGGGCATCATGATCGACACAGGCTTTTTTGATTTATTATTGTCACATGTATTAACATATAGTGAAATGTACCTTGTGCACTATACAGACAAAACATACCGTTCATAGGGAAGGAAAGGAGAGAGTGCAGAATGTAGTGTCACAGTCATAGCTAGGGTGTAGAGAAAGATCAACTTAGTGCGAGATAGGTCCATTCAAAAGTCTGATAGCAGCAGGGAAGAAGCTGTTCTTGAGTCGGTTGGTATGTGACCTCAGACTTTTGTATCTTTTTCCCGATGGAAGAAGGTGGAAGAGAGAATGTCTGGGATGTGTGGGGTCCTTGATTATGCTGGCTGCTTTGCCAAGGCAGCGGGAAGTGTAGACAGAGTCAGTGGATGGGAGGCTGGCTTGCGTGATGGATTGGGCTACATACATGACTTTTGGCTTGGAGAGCCACAGGGCCTGTTCCTGTGCTGTACTTTTCTTTGTTCTTTGTCTAGTCCCCCTGACACTTAAAAGGCCAATCAACCATACCTGCACATCTTTGGATCTGTATAATCTCTTATTTCCCCTGTTGCTTTAACCCACTCCCCTCCCACATTAGCCTGGAATTTGAGTGCAGTGCTGTGTTTCAATCCCAGCACAGCATGATGGGCCGAATTGTGTCAAGGATGTTGACCTATTATTTAAATCTGAGTACGAACCTGTTGGCCTGGTTATGAAGGCAACCCGTGCATGGCCATCAGGCCCAGGGGTGGGACCTGAACCCACAGCCTCTGCCTCGAAGGCTAATAATTGGGTCACAAGACCTCCTGAAGCCTGCGTGCAGCCTGGGTGAAAAAATTCCATGGGTGACCTGTCAGTTTCAGGAGGTGATTGAAAGATAAACCTTTGTTCAGCAGAATGGTGAGAAGTGCTTCAGGAGATTTTAGCATCACAATTGGGTGGGTCCCACCTGAAGCAAACAAGACTCCCTCAGTCTCGCCGCAATGTTGTGTTGCAATTCCAGCACAGTATGATGGGCTGGAATGTGTAAGAATCATAGAATCCTACAGTGCAGAATGAGGCCATTCGGCCCATCGAGTCTGCACTGACCACAATCCCACCCAGGCTCTAACCCCATAACCCCATGCATTTACCCTAGCTAGTCCCCCTGACACAAAAGGGTAATTTAGCATGGCCAGTCAACCTAACCCGCACATTCTTGGACTGTGGGAGGAAACCAGAGCACCCGGAGGAAACCCACGCAAACACGGGGGAAATGAGCAAACTCCACATAGACAGTGACCCAAGCCAGGGATCAAATCCGGGTCCCTGGCGCTGTGAGGCAGCAGTGCTAACCACTGTGCTGCCGTGCCGTCCAAGAGACATTGATATTTCATTTCTGTGGAGAAGCAGACCTCACACTGAGCCATCAAACTAGGGTTGTGTCTGCAGAGGGGTTGTGTGGCTCTGGGGTGTGACACTGACTGGGGGATGAGGGGGTAGGTGAGTCTTGGTGTGTGAGGTGGGTAACAGATTGAGATACATTGAGAGCATGACCTAGAAAGTGAGATTGTGATGGGTTAACACTGCTTCCTGGGGAACGTATTTGACCCCTGGTGTATTAAACATGCCTTGTGATTGCACAGTCACTGCTGAAACGAGACTGCCCAAGCTGAACTCCCAAGTGCATCTGCGCTGTGCATGTGTGTGTGTCAAACTGCAGAGATGCTGTGATGCGCTGGGTTTACGTTAACCGTTCCGTTCTTAGCTCCTTCTCCTGTCATACCTTGAAGACCTTGCTGACTGCGGAGGTTACACTCTCTGAGTCATTTACTCAGCTGGCTTCCTTCAATAGCCTTGTTTGGGGAAACTGTGTCCTCTGTACTGGGGAGCTGGGTGTTTCAGTGCCCTCAATAGAGTCATAGAATCCCTCCAGTGCAGAAGGAGGCCATTCGGCCCATCGAGTCTGCACCGACAACAATCCCACCCAGCCCCTATCCCCGTAACCCCACTTATTTACCTCGCTAATCCCCCTGACACTGAGGGGCAAACAGTCAGGAATGAATTTACAAACTGGGTCTCTTCTCTCCTGGCGAGAGAAATGACCTAGTGGTGATCTTTAAAAACAATGAAAGGTTTTGGTGGAGTGGCTGCAGAGAGAATGTTCCCTCTGTTGGGGGAAGAGCAGAACTGGAGAGCATCAATGTAGGATAGGGCCCAAAAGAATCCAATCGGAATCCAAAAAAAACTTATTTACCCAGAGAGTGGTGAGAATGTGGAACTTGCTCTCGCAGGGGGTGGTTTAAGCGATCAACATCGACGCATTTAAGGGAAAGCCAGACTGGTTTATGAGGGAGAGGGTGATAGAGGGGGTTACAATGATCGAGTTGGATCAAGTTTTCCGTCGGGAAAAAGATACAAAAGTCTGAGGTCACGGACCAACCAACTCAAAAACAACTTCTTCCCTGCTGCCATCAGACTTTTGAATGGACCTACCTCGCATTAAGTTGATCTTTCTCTACACCCTAGCTATGATTGTAACACTACATTCTGCACTCTCTCCTTTCCTTCTCTATGAACGGTCTGCTCTGTATAGCGCAAGAAACAATGCTTTTCGCTGTATACTAATACATGTGACAATAATAAATCAAATCAAAGAGAAAAATAGGAGGAGACGCGAGTGGACTGTAAACACCAGCAGGGACCCAGTGGGGCCGAATGGCCTGTTTCTGTGCCATGTATCCTGTGTAAACTCAGAGTCTCCTCCTTGTGTACAAACGCATTCTCAGTCTCCATCTCAATGGTTTCTCAGCCTGTCACTGGAGTCCAGCTGCCTCCAGCAGTTGCTTCAAATGGGCGTCCTTCACATGAACACGATGGGCGATTGCCAGTTTCCCTCGGAAGAGCATCGCTGCCCACATGTACACTCACCAGCAGGAGGCGCTGATTCGCTCTCCTTCCCTCGTGATGAGTGCACTGCAGTAACCTGATTGCAAAAGCAGCAGTCAGTTTTGTTATCCATTCATGGGATTATGGGCGTCGCTGGTTGACCAGCATTTATTGCTCATCCCTAGTAGCCCGAAGGCAGTTGAGAGTCAACCACATTGCTGTGGCTCTGGAGTCACACATAGGCCAGACCAGGTAAGAATGGAAGGTTTCCTTCCCTAAAGGACATCAGTGAACCAGATGGGGTTTTATGCCAATTGATTCATGGTCATCAGTCGACGTTTAATTCCAGATTTTTATTGAATTCAAATTTCACCATCTGCCGTGGTGGGATTCGAACCCAGAGCGTTACCCTGGATCGCTAGTCCAGTGACAATACCAGTGCGCCACTGCCTCCCAAGCAGTGGTTGAGGGATAAATATCCATCTTAAAATCAGGGAGGAACTGCGCTGCTCTACAATGGAGAGGACCAGAACTTACAGCTAAACTTGCGAGGGCAGACAGAGCTTCTATTTCCTCATTAAACATCATTTTTATTTTTAGAAATGTGTTCATGTTTCTGGGCTCATACTGTGCACATTTTTTGATTTGATTTGATTTATTGTTGTCACATGTATACAGTGAAAAGTATTGTTTCTTGCGTGCTATACAGACAAAGCATACAGTTCATAGAGAAGAAAAGGAGAGAGTGCAGAATGTAGAGTTACAGTCATAGCTAGGATGTAGAGAAAGATCAACTTAGTGCAAGGTAGGTCCATTCAAAAGTCTGACAGCAGCAGGGAAGAAGCTGTTCTTGAGTCGGTTGGTACGTGATCTCAGACTTTTGTATCTTTTTCCTGACGGAAGAAGGTGGAAGAGAGAATGTCCGGGCTGTGTGGGGTCCTTAATTATGCTGGCTGCTGCATTTCCTACATTATGGACGATAAAGTACTTTGGAAGCATTGTAAGTCCTGAGGCGCTAGAGGAATGCAAGTTCCACCCTTCAGCCGGGACGCTGCTGAGCAAGATCCCGCAGCTGGAAGCGGCGACCAACCAAACTATCGTGCTCACAAATATTTAACCCTCGCTTTGCTGGCCAACACTAAGTAAGATAAACCAGAGCTGATATTGATGGCAAACTGTCGGATGTTGCCTATCTGGTTACTGCTCGTCTTGTATGACCAGTTAGTCCAGATGGATTAAAGTTCCCAGTTTATGGTTTATATATACACCCAGTAGGGATCATTTAAGCTCATTTATAATTTACAGTCCAGTGATTTTTGTTTTAAATATAGCTGTTCAGCCTTCAGGATTAAGAGACGATCGTGTTTGAGAAACTATTTTGTGTGTGAATTTTTCCCTGGCAGGTTGAGCAATGATGTGCACTCCCTGGGTGGATACACACTAGGACTGATGCAAGCCAAAGTTCTTTGTATCCTGCCCTTAATAATACTCTTCAACTATCAACCGCAGCCCCACACAAGATAATGCTCCCCACCTATTGTGACAGCATGTCATTAGTTTGTGACTTTCTCTCTGGCCTTTCAGTTGAACTGGCAGGTTAGTACTGAGTGAACGCCAGCTTTCTGCTGTGGATCTTTGTCTGCTGGGAGGTAGTTCCTAGATTTGCCTGAATTCATTCTATTCTGATCTTTACTGCTCGCAGGCACAGGAGACTGTGATCCCCGTGGCTCAGACTGGATTTAAACCACCAACGCCTTTTACCACGCCTCACCCCTATTGTTGACCATTGACAATGTGACATTTATCAGGTGATGCAAAAGATAGGGTGGCACGCTGGCTAGCAACTGCTGCCTCACAGAGCCAAGGAACTGGGTTCGATTCCCGGCTCGGGTCACTGTCTGTGTGTAGTTTGCACATTCTCCTCATGTCTGCGTGCGTTTCCTCCGGGTGCTCCGGTTTCCTCCCACAGTCCAAAGATGTACGGGTTAGGTTGATTGGCTATGCTAAAAAATGCCCTTAGTGTCCTGATATGTGTAGGTTAGAGGGATTAGCGGGTAAATATGTAGGGATATGGGGGTAGGGCCTGGGTGGGATTGTGGTCGGTGCAGACTCGATGGGCCGAATGGCCTCTTTCTGTACTGTAGGGTTTCTATGATTCTATGAACTGCTGCCTCTCAGAGCCAAGGAACTGGGTTCGATTCCCGGCTTGGATCACTGTCTGTGCGGAGTCCGCACGTTCTCCCCGTGTCTGCGTGGGTTTCCTCCGGGTGCTCCGTTTTCCTCCCACAGTCCGAAAGATGTGCTGGTTAGGTTGATTGGCCGTGCTAAATTCTCCCTCAGTGTACCTGAACAGGCGCCAGAGTGTGGCGACTAGGGGATTTTCACAGTAACTTCATCGCAGTGTTAATGTAGCCTAATATGGAGATGCTGGGGTTGGACCGGGGTGGGCACAATAAGAAATCTCACAACACCAGGCTAAAGTCCAAAAGATTTATTTGGAATCATGAGCTTTCGGAGCGCTGCTCCTTCACCAGGTGAGTGGGGAGAGAGTGCCACTCAACTGATGGAGGAGCAGCGCTCCAAAAGCTCATGAATCCAAATAAACCTGTTGGCCTTTAACCTGGTGTTGTGAGACTTCTCACTGTGTTAATGTGAGCCGATTTGTGACAATAATAAATAAACTTTAAACTTTCTTGATGGTGAGAAATCTGGCAATAATGTATTTATTCACTGACTTTCTGTCCATGCACATTTTGAGTTGCATGCAATACCTCCAGCCATTAGGAGGCAGTGTTTGATTCACAGAAGGTGTTGCACAACAATGGGAAATGGTGCGTTGGGTCTGGCAACATCAGAGTGTTGGGGAACGGTCATCAGCCTGACAAGTTAACCCTGTTTCTTCTTCCACGGATGTTGCCTGACCTGGATTTTGACTTTGTTCTGAGGGAGGGGATGGGGAGGAAAGATTTCGGGGTACGATTTGAGAGATGAGGGAGATTAAGTGACAAGAGGGCTTTTTTAAAGTTTATTTATTCGTCACAAGTAAGGCTTACATTAACACTGCAATGAAGTCACTGTGAAATTCCCCTAGTCGTCACACTCTGGCGCCGGTTCAGGTTAATGCACCCAACCAGCACGTCTTTCAGACTGTGGGAGGAAACCGGAGCAGCCGGAGGAAACCCACGCAGACACGGGGAGAACGTGCAAACTCCACACAGACAGTGACCCAAGCCAGGAATCGAACCCGGGTCCCTGGGGCTGTGAGACAGCAGTGCTAACCCACTGTGCCACCGTGTCGTCCCCTGTGGAATGTCAAATTGTGGAATCCTTTGCTACCCCTGTCCCATTTTCCCCATCTGCCACACGCAACGACTTGTATTTATATAGAAGTGTCACGGGATCTTTCGCACAAGGTACTATATCATTTTTCTATGATATAGTACCTTGTGCGAAAGATCCCGTGACACTTCACAGTAGCATTAACAGTTGGCACTGAGTCCTATAAGAAAATATCAGGACAGGCGACCAAAACTCTGGCCAAAGAGGGAGATTAGAAGTTGAGAGATGGGTAGAGAGATGATGTGGTTTCAGGAGGAAATTCCAGAGTGTGATGATCTGGACGGTTGAAGACATGGCTGCCAATGATGGAGCAAAGCCATCCAGGCATTGCTGAACAGGCCAGAGTTACAGGAAGAAATTGACATTTGCTTGGGTGTGGTTCAAAGGGCATTAATCAATTTTCATTTCACGTCCAAGCAGCCAATCATTGAGAGAGTTTTGGTTCACTTTTCGACCAAGACTGTTGAGTCTAATCCTGTCTTTTACCTGGAGTGCGTGCATGAGTGTAAGTGATATGAGATAGAAGTGCACATTTTTTAACAGGCATCTAGGTGGCACAGTGGTTAGCACTGCTGCCTCGCAGCGCCAGGGACCCGGGTTCGATTTCCAGCTTGGGTCACTGTCTGTGCGGAGTTTGCACATTCTCCCTGTTTCTGCGTGAGTTTCCTCCAGGTGCTCCGGTTTCTTCCCAAAGATGTGTGGGTTAGGTGGATTGGCCAAGATATACTGGCCCTTAGTGTCAGGAGGACTATCAGGATGAATGCATAGGGGATAGAGCCTGGGTAGGATTGTTGTCGGTGCAGACTCGATGGGCTGAATGGCCTCCTTTTGCACTGTAAGGATTCTATGATTCGATGTTGCTAGGGGGAGGGTGGAATGGGGAATTAGGGAATGGAGCTTGGGGCAGGGACCAAAGGCAGTGGTTTCAAACCTTCCCCCTGTTTAACTGGAGGAAATTTCTGCTCACCCAGCACTGGGTGTTGGACAATTCCGAGAGGTGAAAGGGAGGTGGTAATGAGCTCGAGGTGGACGCTGTGAGTGGAAACTGACGTTGCCTGTTCAGATGCACCATTGTGGACACGGCCAAGGTTGGGGCTGTCCCAGTGATGATCTTAAACAGCGACAGCGTGCAATAGCAAAGAGAGAGCAGCAGAGATGGACCTGAGCTGGGATGAGAGGAGTTCCCACTTCACTGCCATTCTCCTGCGGTCCCTCCTGCCATCTCCTGATAAACACCTTCAAAACAAAGGCTGGCCACGGTGCGAGCTTTTAATTCTCGATGCTAAGTTCTGCGCGCAATGAAGGATTTTTAATTCCCATCAAGCAGCCTGTGTCTTTGGTAAATCTCGATGTTGCCAGGTTTAAAAAGGCCCAGGAGGAAGATTACTTGGCTCCGGATGATGGTCCATCATGTTGTGTAAGCACTGAGTTAGCAGAACGTTCAAGATGTAATATATCATAGTTTAAATCCATCATTATCCTTTCAGCCCTAATTAGGAAATGCATTTCATCATCATAGCATGCAAAACAAGTATCTCCTTCAGCAACATCACTGCATCGGAAACCATCTTAAAATGTCCCCGGATCCGCCAATTCCTCCTTTGTGCCTTGATGTTTTTCTCTCTGACATTTTACAGTGTGTGTGTGGGCTCTGGTTGGTGCAGGTCAGTCCACGGGGCACTTGAGGTTATTATCCTTTGGGGAAGGAAATGTCCGGGGTTTGGGCCTGTCTATGATTCGGTCCTGTACCTGACCTCACAAGCAGTGTGGAAAAGCTCTGCCTTGTACCAAGTCGTTACCTTAAGTTCAGGAAGGCAGCAGTTTCTGGCCATGCGCACCTCTGAGGAATAAATAGAATCATAGGCTGGAATTTTCCTATCCCACCCGCCACTGGAATTTTAGCGGGCGGGTTGCGGAGAATGTGAAACCCCATTGACAGTCGGGTGGAGAATTCCGCCCATAGAATCCCTACAATGCAGAAGGAGGCCTTTTGGCCTATCGAGTCTGCACTGACTCTCTGACAGAGCATCTTACCCAGGCCCTATCCCCGTAACCCCATGCATTTATCCTGCTAATCCCCTTAACTGGCACATCTTGGGACACTAAAGGGCAATTTCACTTGGCCAATCCACTAACCTACATATCTTTGGACTATGGGAGGAAACCGGAACACCCGGAGGAAACCCACGCAGACACGGGGAGAACGTGCAAACTCCACACAGACAGTGACCCAAGCCAGGAATTGAACCCAGGTCCCTGGTGCTACGAGGCAGCAGTGTTAACCACTGTGCTGCCATCAAACAATGTGATGATTGAACCTGACGTGAGTTTGGCCACAGGGGACTGGAGGCAGTTCCTTCGCCCATTTGATCCTTTGCTCCCCGAGTACCAGTGTTTGCCATTTTTCCATCGTGACTCTTTAACCTCGGTTTATGGTCCTGTTGGAATGCTGGGACCCCTTGTCAGTGCTCCCCACACACGTGCCTTTGCCTCAATCACATGCCAAATTCTGCCGTGGGGCTTGAACCCGCAGACTTGGGATGTGATAATGGTCCCAACTTGATCCAAGCTGATGCTGTGGGTCAGGATTTCAATCTCAGTTGGGGGCTGTGGTAGTGGGTGGGTGGGTGGGAGGGTATGCTTGCGACCATCTCCTCACGTACAGACCCTACATAGGTCCCTCTATTTGACGTTGGCATGGTCTTGTGGCACTCCGCCCTCTGCACCCCAAACCAAGCTGAGCATTCCCCCCCCTCCCCACCCCCACCCCCCCCCCCCCACCGCCCCCACAAGTGAGCAAATTGTGACCCGGATCCGGTTGAATTGAGCTAGCTTCAATACCTTGACCAGGTCTGAATTTTGGTGTGAAAATAAGAACTTACATTTCTATAGCCTCCTGCCCAACCTCAGGACACCTCAAGAGGTTTTATCAACACCTTCTGAAGTGTTGCCATTGTTAGAACCATAGAAACGTTACAGCACTGAAGGAGTCCATTCTGCCCATCTTGTCCATGCCAGCCTGAGGACACCCAGGTGCCCTTTCTAATCCCACCTTCCTGTACCCGGCCCATAGCCCTGTAGCTTACAACACTTAAGGTGCAGGTCCAGGTAGAGTTTAGGGTCTCTGCCTCCATCACCAATTCGGGCAGTGAATTCCAGACACCCACCGCCCTCTGCGTTTAAAAAGGTTCCTCCTCATGTCCTCTCTACACCTAGAATATTTTTTATTGTATACTAATACATGTGTGAGTAATAAATCAAATCAAATACTGCCAATTATCTTGAATCTATAACTCCTGGTTGTTGAACTCTCTGCCAAGGGAAACAGGTTCCTCCTGTCTATTCTATTTCTTCCCAATCACAATTTTGTATACCTCAATCACGTCAACCCCTCAGCCTTCTCTATTCCAAGGAAAACCATTCCAATCTCTCCAATCTCTCCTCGCAGCTACAATTCTCCAGCCCTGGCAACATTCTAGTAGATCTTCTCTGCACTCTCTCCAGATCAATTACATCCTTCCTGTAATGTGGTGACCAGAATTACACACAATACTCCAATTGTGGCCTCACCAAGGTCTTATGCCTTAGTATTAGGGGGACTAGCAGGGTAAATACATGGGGTTATGGGGATAGGGCCTGGGTGGGATTGTTGTCGGTGCAGGTTCGATGGGCTGAATGGCCTCCTTCTGCACTGTTGGGGATTCTATGATCATTATATCCCTACTTTTACCTTCTACACTTCTGTCAATGTGGGAGAGCATTCCATACGTCTTTACAACCTTACCTGCCTGTAGTGCTGCCTTTAGGGACCTGTGCACTTGCATGCCAAGATCTCTCACTTCATAGAAACATAGAATGTAGAAGCAGGAGGAGGCCATTCGGCCCTTCGAGCCTGCTCCGCCATTCATTTTGATCATGGCTGTCATTGAATTCAATATCCTGATCCCCCTTCCCCCCATACCCCTTGATCCCTTTGGCCCCAAGAGCTATATCTAATTTCTTCTTGAAATCACACAACGTTTTGGCCTCAACTACTTTCTGTGGTAGTGAATTCCACACATTCACCACCCTCTGGGTGAAGAAATTTCCCCTCACCTCAGTCCTAAAAGGTTTATCCCTTATCCTCAAACTATGACCCCGAGGGATCCTGAGTAGTGGGGCTGAAAGTGAGGGATGCATGGATGGGGACTGCAATGCACGGCATTGCAGAGGTGGGGTGGAGCAGGGTTTGAAATGTGTATACTTCAATGCCAGGAGTATTCGCAATAAAGTGGGTGAACTTGCAGCGTGGATCAGTACCTGGGACTTCGATGTTGTGGCTATTTCAGAGACATGGATAGAGCAGGGGCAGGAATGGATGCTGCAGGTCCCGGGGTTCAAATGTTTTAGTCGAAGTAGGGAAGGAGGTAGAAGAGGGGGAGGGGTAGCATTATTGGTCAGAGATTGTATCACAGTGTCAGAGAGGAGGTTTGATGAGGACTTATCTGTTGAGGTAGTATGGGCGGAGATTAGAAATAGGAGAGGAGAGGTCACCCTGTTGGGAGTCTTTTATAGACCTCCTAAAAGTTCTAGAGAGGTTGAGGAAAGGATTGCGGAGTCAATCCTGCTTAGGAGTGAAAGTAATAGGGCAATTGTTATGGGGGATTTTAACTTGACTAATATTGACTGGAATTGTTATAGCTCTAGCTCGTTAGAGGGGTCAGTTTTTGTTCAAAGCGTGCAGGAAGGTTTTTTGACTCAGTATGTAGACAGGCCAACTAGAGGTGAGGCTATATTGGATCTGGTGCTGGGAAATGAGCCAGACCAGGTGCTAGACTTGGAAGTTGGTGTGCATTTTGGTGATAGTGACCACAATTCGGTTACGTTCACCTTAGTGATGGAAAGGGATAGGCATGAACCTCGGGCCAGTGGTTTTAGCTGGGGGAAGGGTAATTATGAGGCTATTAGGAGAGAATTAGGAAACATAGGTTGGACTAGGAGATTACAGGGACTGGGAACGTCCGACATGTGGAGTTTTTTCAAGGAGCAGCTACTGCGAGTCTGTGATAGGTATGTCCCTGTCAGGCAAGGAGGAATTGGTAGGGCTAGGGAACCGTGGTGCACCAAAAAAGTTTCTTTGTTGGTTAAAAAGAAAAAGGAGGCTTATGTTCGGATGAGACGTGAGCACTCGGGTAGTGCACTAGAAAGCTTTAGATTGGCTAAGAGGGAGTTGAAGAGCGAGCTTAGAAGGGCTAAAAGGGGACATGAGAAGACTTTGGCGGATAGGGTTAAAGAGAATCCTAAGGCGTTCTATAGGTATGTCAAGAACAGAAGGTTGGTTAGGGCAAGTTTAGGGCCAGTTATAGATGGCAGAGGGAAGTTATGTGTGGAACCGGAGGAGATTGGTGAGGCATTGAACCAATATTTCTCTTCGGTGTTCACGCAAGGGGACATGAATATAGCTGAGGAGGACACTGGGTTGCAAGGGAGTAGAATAGACAGTATTACAGTTGATAAGGAGGATGTGCAGGATATTCTGGAGGGTCTGAAAATAGATAAATCCCCTGGTCCGGATGGGATTTATCCAAGGATTCTCTGGGAGGCAAGAGAAGTGATTGCAGAGCCTCTGGCTCTGATCTTCAGGTCGTCGTTGGCCTCTGGTATAGTACCAGAAGATTGGAGGTTAGCGAATGTTGTCCCATTGTTTAAGAAGGGGAACAGAGACTTCCCCGGGAATTATAGACCGGTGAGTCTCACTTCTGTTGTCGGCAAGATGTTGGAAAAAATTATAAGGGATAGGATTTATAGTTATTTGGAGAGTAATGAATTGATAGGTGATAGTCAGCATGGTTTTGTGGCAGGTAGGTCGTGCCTTACTAACCTTATTGAGTTTTTTGAGAAAGTGACCAAGGAGGTGGATGGGGGCAAGGCAGTGGACGTGGTATATATGGATTTTAGTAAGGCGTTTGATAAGGTTCACCATGGTAGGCTTCTGCAGAAAATGCAGATGTATGGGATTGGGGGTGATCTAGGAAATTGGATCAGGAATTGGCTAGCGGATAGGAAACAGAGGGTGGTGGTTGATAGTAAATATTCATCATGGAGTGCGGTTACAAGTGGTGTACCTCAGGGATCTGTTTTGGGGCCACTGCTGTTTGTAATATTTATTAATGATCTGGATGAGGGTATAGTTGGGTGGATTAGCAAATTTGCTGATGACACCAAAGTCGGTGGTGTGGTAGACAGTGAGGAAGGGTGTCGTAGTTTGCAGGAAGACTTAGACAGGTTGCAAAGTTGGGCCGAGAGGTGGCGGATGGAGTTTAATGCGGAGAAGTGTGAGGTAATTCACTTTGGTAGGAATAACAGATGTGTTGAGTATAGGGCTAACGGGAGGACTTTGAATAGTGTGGAGGAGCAGAGGGATCTAGGTGTATGTGTGCATAGATCCCTGAAAGTTGGGAATCAAGTAGATAAGGTTGTTAAGAAGGCATATGGTGTCTTGGCGTTTATTGGTAGGGGGATTGAATTTAGGAGTCGTAGCGTTATGTTGCAACTGTACACAACTCTGGTGCGGCCGCACTTGGAGTACTGTGTGCAGTTCTGGTCCCCACATTACAGGAAGGATGTGGAGGCTTTGGAGAGGGTGCAGAGGAGGTTTACCAGGATGTTGCCTGGTATGGAGGGGAGATCCTATGAGGAGAGGCTGAGGGATTTGGGATTGTTTTCGCTGGAAAGGCGGCGGCTAAGAGGGGATCTTATTGAAACATATAAGATGATTAGAGGTTTAGATAGGGTGGATAGTGATAGCCTTTTTCCTCTGATGGAGAAATCCAGCACGAGGGGGCATGGCTTTAAATTGAGGGGGGGTAGTTATAGAACCGATGTCAGGGGTAGGTTCTTTACCCAGAGGGTGGTGAGGGATTGGAATGCCCTGCCAGCATCAGTAGTAAATGCGCCTAGTTTGGGGGCGTTTAAGAGATCCGTAGATAGGTTCATGGACGAAAAGAAATTGGTTTAGGTTGGAGGGTCACAGTTTTTTTTTTTAACTGGTCGGTGCAACATCGTGGGCCGAAGGGCCTGTTCTGCGCTGTAATGTTCTATGTTCTATGTTCTATGAGTTCTGGACTCCCTCACCATTGGGAACATTCTTTCTGAATCTAACCCTGTTACAATTTGATAAGTTTCTATGAGATCCCCTCTCACTCTTCCAAACTCCAGTGAATATAATCCTAACTGACTTAGTCTCTCCTCATATGACAGACTTGCCATCCCACGAATCAGCCTGGTAAACCTTCGCTGTACTCCCTGCCTCATCTGCCCTGTGTTGTACGAAGCACAGCAACAGATCTGTGCACAGGAAGATCCCACAGCCGGCAATGAAATAAATGACCAGCCGTTGGGTTGATGTTGGTTGAGGGATAAATATCGGCCAGGACTTTTGGGGAGAGTTCCCTGCGCTTTGAAATGTTGCAGTGGGATTATCCTATATCACCCCAAGAGTCGCCGTTTAACTGCTCGCTTGGACAATGTCATCTCTTTCGTTTTCTTTTGCCCAGTTTCCAATTTCTCTTTCTCTGTTGGTGCTCCGGCATGCTGTTGCTCTGTAGATTTGTTTTACATTTTGTTTTTTTATCCGAAGCTGAGTGAGATTACATCTCGCAGAGCTAGCCTCGTCCCTCTGGTGTTGTGCTGGGCCAGTGCGAAGGGCCATTATCTTCCAACTGTGCAGCACATCCTGTTTATCCTTGCTCAGTCATCCCGTGTTTTCATGTTACTTTGGCCAGAGAAGTGGAATACAATTGATTTCCTGAAAGAGGTTTTACTGGGTGTGAGCCAAGTTTACCAAGAAAGGGACGGAAGCTATTATGACGGATGACCCCCAGTCAGGAACTTGTCTCACTCTTTGCTTGCCCCCTCCACTACGTTCAGCCCTCGGGACTGATGTCGGCCTGCAGATAAAGCCGGAGCCTCCACAGGGTTTTGGGGAATGACTACGTAAGCGGGATTGATGGGATAGTAATAAGTACCTGGATGAGGCGTTTAGCACACCATAACATTCAAGGCTATGGGCCAAGTGCTGGTGAGTGGGATCAGGTGGGAGGTCAGGTGTTTTACACTTGTCAGTGCAGACTCGATAACTCGGAAAAGCAGCCGGCATAATCAAGGACCTCAAGCAGCCCGGACATTCTCTCTTCCACCTTCTTCCTTCGCGAAAACGATACAAAAGTCTGAGGTCACGTACCAACAGACTCAAGAACAGCTTCTTCCCTGGTACTGTCAGACTTTTGAATGGGCCTACCTTGCATTAAGTTGCTTTTTCTCTACACCCTAGCTATGACTGTAACACTACATTCTGCATTCTCTTGTATCCTTCTCTATGAACGGTATGTTTTGTCTGTATAGCGCGCAAGAAACAATACTTTTCACTGTATGTTAATACATGTGGCAATTATAACTCAAATCAAGACTTTTGAATGGACCTACCTCGCACTAAGTTGATCTTTCTCTACATCCTAGCTATGTCTGTGACACTACATTCTTGATTTGATTTGATTTATTATTGTCACATCTATTAGTATACAGTGAAAAGTATTGTTTCTTGAGCGCTATACAGACAAAGCATACCATTCATAGAGAAAGAAAGGAGAGAGTGCAGAATGTAGCATTACAGTCGTAGCTAGGATGTACAGAAAGATCAACTTAATGCGAGGTAGGTCCATTCAAAAGTCTGACAGCAGCAGGGAAGAAGCTGTTCTTGAGTCGGTTGGTTTGTGACCTCCGACTTTTGTATCTTTTTCCCAACCGAAGAAGGTGGAAGAGAGATGTCCGGGTGCTTGGGGTCCTTAATTATGCTGGTTGCTTTGCCGAGACAGCGGGAAGTGTCGACAGAGGCAGTGGATGGGAAGCTGGTTTGAGTGATGGACTGGGCTACATTCATTACCTTTTGTAGTTTCTTGCGGTCTTGGGCAGAGCAGGAGCCATACCAAGCTGTGATACAACCAGAAAGAATTCTTTCTATGGTGCATCTGTAAAAGTTGGTGTGAGTCGTAGCTGACATGACAAATTTCCTTAGTCTTCTGAGAAAGTAGAAGCGTTGGTGGGCTTTCTTAACTATAGTGTTGGCTTGGAGGGAACAGGACAGGTTGTTGGTGATCTGGACACCTTAAAACTTGAAGCTCTTGACCATTTCTACTTCTGCACCCTCTCCTTTCCATCTCCCCTATGTACTCTATGAACAGTATGCTTTGTCTGTAAAGCGCACAAGAAACAGTACGTTTCACTGTATACTAATACATGAAACAGTAATAAATCAAATCTAATCAACGGAGAGAGATTGAATAGGTTGGGACTTTATTCCCTGGAGCGTAGAAGATTGAGGGGAGATTTGATAGAGGTGTATAAGATTTTGATGGGTATAGATAGAGTGAATGCAAGCAGGCTTTTTCCGCTGAGGCTAGGGGAGAAAAAAACCAGAGGGCATGGGTTAAGGGTGAAAGGAGAAAAGTTTAAAGGGAATATTAGGGGGGGCTTCTTCACGCAGAGAGTGGTGGGAGTGTGGAATGAGCTGCCGGATAAAGTGGTAAATGCGGGGTTACTTTTAACATTTAAGAAAAACTTGGACGGGTTCATGGATGAGAGGAGTGTGGAGGGATATGGTCCAAGTGCAGGTCAGTGGGACTAGGCATAAAATGGTTCGGCACAGACGAGAAGGGCCAAAAGGCCTGTTTCTGAGCTGACATTTTCTATGGTTCTATGGTTCTAACGGGTCAAAGGGCCTCTTCTGCACTGTATCATTCTGTGATAGTCCTTTCAAAAAGCTATCATAAGCACAATGGGCTGAATGACCTCACTCTCTGCTATGCTGTTCTCTGATTTTGGCGTAGTAAGCTCGGATATTTAATGATCTGTGACTTTTCACTTGGATGTTGCTGACTGTTTTGACAGTAGAAGCTTTTGTTTTTAGCCATGGCAATGCACCAGGAATTGACAAGCGTTTCCTGTGAGCGATTTTAGGGCCATACATAAAGAGAAAGGTTTGTCTTTCTGTTTGCTTTGAACACTCCTATTTATTGTTTTGAAAAAAAGGTTTTGGAAATGGGGAACACTTGCTAACCCTCCTGTCAAGCACTTTGGGACATTTTCCAATGTTAACGCTGTGACACCAGTGCAGGTTCAGGTTGGGTCACCTGCAGTAATCTACGTTGATAGTTCCGGCGCGATGCTGAGAAGGTGCTGCACAGTCAGAGGTGCCATTTTCCAGATCAGATGTTGAACCCCAGCCCTCCTCTTGGGTGGATGCAAGTGATCCCAGGACACTACCTGAGGAACAGCACGGGGAGTTACCTCCTCCGTCCCTCAATCACCATGACCGAATCAGATTATCCAGTCATTATCACAGTACTGTCTGTGGGATCTTGCTATGCACACATTGGTTGCTGCGTTTCCTGCGTTACAACTTCAAAAGCAGTTCATTGGCTGCAATGTGCTTTGGGAATGTGGCTGTGAAAGGTGCTATATAAATGCTGGCCTTTATTTTTGTTTTGGCTTGGGTGGCTGGGTTTGTGTAGACGGCTGATCATGTGCTGAGGCGTCGGAGTGGGGATTGAACCTTCAGCCTCCTGAGACGGCCACAGATGCCACCCACTGAGTTAGGGTTGATCCTGGGAAGCATGTTGGACTCCCAGGCGGTTACAGAGGATTCTAGAATCAGAGTCCATTGTGTTAGAGTGGGTGGGTGTCAGCCGTAGACCGTCTTGTGTCTTTAATTCAAACGGGGCGAACACTCTGCTCTTGTTTCTGATTGCACGTGGAACAATGACCAAGTCTGGAACCACAGGGAGGGATAGAGGGCAGGATAGGGGCAAGATTGGGAGATGGAGTACACCACGAGGATAGTAGCAAGGCTTCGGGGCGGGGAGTTGAGGACTGAGTTGGGTGGAAAAGGCCACAGCTTTGTTTCTGAAAATCATCTTCTAATGTACTGGAAAATCATTAGTTATCTAAATGATAAATCCCAGGAAAGAAATGGACATGTATCGAAAGATTTTTTGTGTTGGTTATAGCTTTATTTGTATGGAGAGGTTTTAACCCCTTATGTGTGTCATCTTTGCTCCTACCTCTCTTTCCTCATGTCTGTATGTCTCTCCTCTCTCTCCATGTGTGTCAGTGTTTGTGCATGTGTCTGTGTCTGCATCTATCTGTCTGTCTGTTTCTCTCTCTCCCTGTGTCTGCATCTGTCTGTCTCTCTCTCTTCCTCTCTCCCCCTGTGTCTGTCTCTCTTTCTCTGTCAGTGTGTTGTGCCTGCGTCTGTCCGTCTGCCCTCCTTCACGTGTTCTCTCTCCTCTCTCTCTCTCTCTCCCTGTGTGTTTTTCCATATCTGTTTGTTTAACCCCTCATTCTCTCTCTTTCTCTCTCTCTCACCCTGTCTCTCTCTCTCTCTGTATCACTGTGTCCTCTCTCTTTGTCTCTTCCCTCTCTCCCTCTGAGTGTATCTCTCTCCTTTCTCCCTCTGTGTATCATTATGGCTACAATTTTCCAGCCATTCCCACCGGCAGGATCTTTCACTCTTGCTGCCGTGGGTTCCCTGTCGGTGCAGGGTGCAAACAATGGGAAAAGGCGTTGACAGTAGCAGGACAGGAAGATCCCACCGCTGGCTAATGGTGGGCCATCTCCGCAGTCACTAGACACACTATGCAGGGATGGGGGGAAAATCCCACCCTGTGTGTCCTGTCTGTCGCTCTGCATCTGTGTGTGTCTGAGTTTGTGTCTGTCTCTATATCTCACTGTAAGTCTTCTCTCTTTTTCTCTGTCTGTCTCTCTCCCTGTGTGTGTGTATGTGTGTGTGTCTCACTCTCTGTATCTGTGTGTGTGTGTGTCTATGTGTCTCTCTCTCTCTCCCTGTGTGTGTGTGTCTCCCTCCTTCTGTCTGTTTCTCTCTCCCTCTGCCTATGTATCTCTTTCTCTCCTGTGTGTCTGCGTATCTCTCTCTCTCTCCATGTTTGGGTCTGTGTGTGTGTGTCTCTGTCTCTCTCTCCCTGTGTGTGTGTCTCTCTATGCCTCTCTCTCACTGTGTGTGTGTGTGTATGTTTGTGTGTGTTTCTCTCATTCTCTCTGTGTCTCTCTCTCCTCTCTCCCTATGTGT